>NW_026960759.1:0-46096 GCF_021018805.1 Prinia subflava | reverse complement strand
ACCTCGGCTCTGCCTGTAAAAATGCCGTGGCATTCAAGATTTCTCCCAGATGCAAGATGCCACATTTTGGAACTCCGGCTTCTTTTCGAGTGCTAAATGTCTCCCACAATCTGACACCAGGAACATGGGCAGGTGAGTTTAGTTTCCCATGGAAAAGGGCCACCGTTCGTGTCCACCACCCTCATCCGGCCACCTCGGCTTCAGCCTGCAAAAATGCCGAGATATTCAAGATTTCTCCCACATGCAAGATGCCACATTTTGGAACTCGGGCTGCTTTTGGAGTGCCAAATGTCTCCCACAATCTGACACCAGGAACATGGCCAGGTGAGTTTAGTTTCCCATGGAAAAGGGCCACCGTTCGTGTCCACCACCCTCATCCGGCCACCTCGGCTTCGGCCTGCAAAAATGCCGTGGTATTCAAGATTTCTCCCAGATGCAAGATGCCACATTTTGGAACTCGGGCTGCTTTTGGAGTGCCAAATGTCTCCCACAATCTGACACCAGGAACATGGCCAGGTGAGTTTAGTTTCCCATGGAAAAGGGCCACCGTTCGTGTCCACCACCCTCATCCGGCCACTCGGCTTCGGCCTGCAAAAATGCCGTGATATTCAAGATTTCTCCCACATGCAAGATGCCACATTTTGGAACTCGGGCTGCTTTTGGAGTGCCAAATGTCTCCCACAATCTGACACCAGGAACATGGCCAGGTGAGTTTAGTTTCCCATGGAAAAGGGCCACCGTTTGTGTCCACCACCCTCATCCGGCCACCTCGGCTTCAGCCTGCAAAAATGCCGTGGTATTCAAGATTTCTCCCAGATGCAAGATGCCACATTTTGGAACTCGGGCTGCTTTTGGAGTGCCAAATGTCTCCCACAATCTGACACCAGGAACATGGCCAGGTGAGTTTAGTTTCCCATGGAAAAGGGCCACCGTTCGTGTCCACCACCCTCATCCGGCCACCTCGGCTTCAGCCTGCAAAAATGCCGTGGCATTCAAGATTTCTCCCAGATGCAAGATGCCACATTTTGGAACTCGGGCTGCTTTTGGAGTGCCAAATGTCTCCCACAATCTGACACCAGGAACATGGCCAGGTGAGTTTAGTTTCCCATGGAAAAGGGCCACCGTTTGTGTCCAACACGGTAATCAGGCCACCTCGGCTTAAGCCTGCAAAAATGCCGTGGCATTCATAATTTCTCCCAGATGCAAGATGCCACATTTTGGAACTCGGGCTGCTTTTGGAGTGCCAAATGTCTCCCACAATCTGACACCAGGAACATGGCCAGGTGAGTTTAGTTTCCCATGGAAAAGGGCCACCGTTCGTGTCCACCACCCTCATCCGGCCACCTCGGCTTCAGCCTGCAAAAATGCCGTGATATTCAAGATTTCTCCCAGATGCAAGATGCCACATTTTGGAACTCGGGCTGCTTTTGGAGTGCCAAATGTCTCCCACAATCTGACAAAAGGAACATGGCCAGGTGAGTTTAGTTTCCCATGGAAAAGGGCCACCGTTCGTGTCCACCACCCTCATCCGGCCACCTCGGCTTCAGCCTGCAAAAATGCCGTGGTATTCAAGATTTCTCCCAGATGCAAGATGCCACATTTTGGAACTCGGGCTGCTTTTGGAGTGCCAAATGTCTCCCACAATCTGACACCAGGAACATGGCCAGGTGAGTTTAGTTTCCCATGGAAAAGGGCCACCGTTCGTGTCCACCACCCTCATCCGGCCACCTCGGCTTCGGCCTGCAAAAATGCCGTGATATTCAAGATTTCTCCCAGATGCAAGATGCCACATTTTGGAACTCGGGCTGCTTTTGGAGTGCCAAATGTCTCCCACAATCTGACACCAGGAACATGGCCAGGTGAGTTTAGTTTCCCATGGAAAAGGGCCACCGTTTGTGTCCACCACCCTCATCCGGCCACCTCGGCTTCAGCCTGCAAAAATGCCGTGATATTCAAGATTTCTCCCAGATGCAAGATGCCACATTTTGGAACTCGGGCTGCTTTTGGAGTGCCAAATGTCTCCCACAATCTGACACCAGGAACATGGCCAGGTGAGTTTAGTTTCCCATGGAAAAGGGCCACAGTTCGTGTCCACCACCCTCATCCGGCCACGTCGTCTACAGCCTGCAAAAATGCCGTGGCATTCATAATTTCTCCCAGATGCAAGATGCCACATTTTGGAACTCGGGCTGCTTTTGGAGTGCCAAATGTCTCCCACAATCTGACACCAGGAACATGGCCAGGTGAGTTTAGTTTCCCATGGAAAAGAGCCACCGTTCGTGTCCACCACCCTCATCCGGCCACCTCGGCTTCAGCCTGCAAAAATTCCGTGATATTCAAGATTTCTCCAGATGCAAGATGCCACATTTTGGAACTCGGGCTTCTTTTCGAGTGCTAAATGTCTCCCACAATCTGACACCAGGAACATGGCCAGGTGAGTTTAGTTTCCCATGGAAAAGGGCCACCGTTCGTGTCCACCACCCTCATCCGGCCACCTCGGCTTCAGCCTGCAAAAATGCTGTGATATTCAAGATTTCTCCCACATGCAAGATGCCACATTTTGGAACTCGGGCTGCTTTTGGAGTGCCAAATGTCTCCCACAATCTGACACCAGGAACATGGCCAGGTGAGTTTAGTTTCCCATGGAAAAGGGCCACCGTTCGTGTCCACCACCCTCATCCCGGCCACCTCGGCTTCAGCCTGCAAAAATGCTGTGATATTCAAGATTTCTCCCAGATGCAAGATGCCACATTTTGGAACTCGGGCTGCTTTTGGAGTGCCAAATGTCTCCCACAATCTGACACCAGGAACATGGCCAGGTGAGTTTCGTTTCCCATGGAAAAGGGCCACCGTTCGTGTCCACCACGGTAATCAGGCCACCTCGGCTTAAGCCTGCAAAAATGCCGTGGCATTCATAATTTCTCCCAGATGCAAGATGCCACATTTTGGAACTCAGGCTGCTTTTGGAGTGCCAAATGTCTCCCACAATCTGACACCAGGAACATGGCCAGGTGAGTTTAGTTTCCCATGGAAAAGGGCCACCGTTCGTGTCCACCACCCTCATCCGGCCACCTCGGCTTCGGCCTGCAAAAATGCCGTGATATTCAAGATTTCTCCCAGATGCAAGATGCCACATTTTGGAACTCGGGCTGCTTTTGGAGTGCCAAATGTCTCCCACAATCTGACACCAGGAACATGGCCAGGTGAGTTTAGTTTCCCATGGAAAAGGGCCACCGTTCGTGTCCACCACCCTCATCCGGCCACCTCGGCTTCAGCCTGCAAAAATGCCGTGGTATTCAAGATTTCTCCCAGATGCAAGATGCCACATTTTGGAACTCGGGCTGCTTTTGGAGTGCCAAATGTCTCCCACAATCTGACACCAGGAACATGGCCAGGTGAGTTTAGTTTCCCATGAAAAGGGCCACCGTTCGTGTCCACCACCCTCATCCGGCCACCTCGGCTTCGGCCTGCAAAAATGCCGTGATATTCAAGATTTCTCCCAGATGCAAGATGCCACATTTTGGAACTCAGGCTGCTTTTGGAGTGCCAAATGTCTCCCACAATCTGACACCAGGAACATGGCCAGGTGAGTTTAGTTTCCCATGGAAAAGGGCCACCGTTTGTGTCCACCACCCTCATCCGGCCACCTCGGCTTCGGCCTGCAAAAATGCCGTGATATTCAAGATTTCTCCCAGATGCAAGATGCCACATTTTGGAACTCGGGCTGCTTTTGGAGTGCCAAATGTCTCCCACAATCTGACACCAGGAACATGGCCAGGTGAGTTTAGTTTCCCATGGAAAAGGGCCACCGTTCGTGTCCACCACCCTCATCCGGCCACGTCGTCTACAGCCTGCAAAAATGCCGTGGCATTCATAATTTCTCCCAGATGCAAGATGCCACATTTTGGAACTCGGGCTGCTTTTGGAGTGCCAAATGTCTCCCACAATCTGACACCAGGAACATGGCCAGGTGAGTTTAGTTTCCCATGAAAAAGGACCACCGTTCGTGTCCACCACCCTCATCCGGCCACCTTGACTTCAGCCTGCAAAAATGCCGTGGCATTCATAATTTCTCCCAGATGCAAGATGCCACATTTTGGAACTCGGGCTGCTTTTGGAGTGCCAAATGTCTCCCACAATCTGACACCAGGAACATGGCCAGGTGAGTTTAGTTTCCCATGGAAAAGGGCCACCGTTCGTGTCCACCACCCTCATCCAGCCACCTCGGCTTCAGCCTGCAAAAATGCCGTGATATTCAAGATTTCTCCCAGATGCAAGATGCCACATTTTGGAACTCGGGCTGCTTTTGGAGTGCCAAATGTCTCCCACAATCTGACACCAGCAACATGGCCAGGTGAGTTTAGTTTCCCATGGAAAAGGGCCACCGTTCGTGTCCACCACCCTCATCCGGCCACCTCGGATTCAGCCTGCAAAAATGCCGTGATATTCAAGATTTCTCCCAGATGCAAGATGCCACATTTTGAAACTCGGGCTGCTTTTGGAGTGCCAAATGTCTCCCACAATCTGACACCAGGAACATGGCCAGGTGAGTTTAGTTATCCATGGAAAAGGGCCACCGTTCGTGTCCACCACCCTCATCCGGCCACGTCGTCTTCGGCCTGCAAAAATGCCGTGGCATTCATAATTTCTCCTACATGCAAGATGCCACATTTTGGAACTCGGGCTGCTTTTGGAGTGCCAAATGTCTCCCACAATCTGACACCAGGAACATGGCCAGGTGAGTTTAGTTTCCCATGGAAAAGGACCACCGTTCGTGTCCACCACCCTCATCCGGCCACCTCGGCTTCAGCCTGCAAAAATGCTGTGATATTCAAGATTTCTCCCACATGCAAGATGCCACATTTTGGAACTCGGGCTGCTTTTGGAGTGCCAAATGTCTCCCACAATCTGACACCAGGAACATGGCCAGGTGAGTTTAGTTTCCCATGGAAAAGGGCCACCGTTCGTGTCCACCACGGTCATCAGGCCACCTCGGCTTCGGCCTGCAAAAATGCCGTGGCATTCATAATTTCTCCCAGATGCAAGATGCCACATTTTGGAACTCGGGCTGCTTTTGGAGTGCCAAATGTCTCCCACAATCTGACACCAGGAACATGGCCAGGTGAGTTTAGTTTCCCATGGAAAAGGGCCACCGTTCGTGTCCACCACCCTCATCCGGCCACCTCGGCTTCAGCCTGCAAAAATGCCGTGATATTCAAGATTTCTCCCAGATGCAAGATGCCACATTTTGGAACTCGGGCTGCTTTTGGAGTGCCAAATGTCTCCCACAATCTGACACCAGGAACATGGCCAGGTGAGTTTCGTTTCCCATGGAAAATGGCCACCGTTCGTGTCCACCACGGTAGACAGGCCACCTCGGCTTAAACCTGCAAAAATGCCGTGGCATTCATAATTTCTCCCAGATGCAAGATGCCACATTTTGGAACTCGGGATGCTTTTGGAGTGCCAAATGTCTCCCACAATCTGACACCAGGAACATGGCCAGGTGAGTTTAGTTTCCCATGGAAAAGGGCCACCGTTCGTGTCCACCACCCTCATCCGGCCACCTCGGCTTCAGCCTGCAAAAATGCCGTGATATTCAAGATTTCTCCCAGATGCAAGATGCCGCATTTTGGAACTCGGGCTGCTTTTGGAGTGCCAAATGTCTCCCACAATCTGACACCAGGAACATGGCCAGGTGAGTTTAGTTTCCCATGGAAAAGGGCCACCGTTCGTGTCCACCACCCTCATCCGGCCACCCCAGTTTCAGCCTGCAAAAATGCCGTGGTATTCAAGATTTCTCCCAGATGCAAGATGCCACATTTTGGAACTCGGGCTGCTTTTGGAGTGCCAAATGTCTCCCACAATCTGACACCAGGAACATGGCCAGGTGAGTTTAGTTTCCCATGGAAAAGGGCCACCGTTCGAGTCCACCACCCTCATCTGGCCACCTCGGCTTCAGCCTGCAAAAATGCCGTGATATTCAAGATTTCTCCCACATGCAAGATGCCACATTTTGGAACTCGGGCTGCTTTTGGAGTGCCAAATGTCTCCCACAATCTGACACCAGGAACATGGCCAGGTGAGTTTAGTTTCCAATGGAAAAGGGCCACCGTTCGTGTCCACCACCCTCATCCGGCCACCTCGGCTTCAGCCTGCAAAAATGCCGTGATATTCAAGATTTCTCCCAGATGCAAGATGCCACATTTTGGAACTCGGGCTGCTTTTGGAGTGCCAAATGTCTCCCACAATCTGACACCAGGAACATGGCCAGGTGAGTTTAGTTTCCCATGGAAAAGGGCCACCGTTCGTGTCCACCACCCTCATCCGGCCACCTCGGCTTCGGCCTGCAAAAATGCCGTGGCATTCATAATTTCTCCCAGATGCAAGATGCCACATTTTGGAACTCGGGCTGCTTTTGGAGTGCCAAATGTCTCCCACAATCTGACACCAGGAACATGGCCAGGTGAGTTTAGTTTCCCATGGAAAAGGGCCACCGTTCGTGTCCACCACCCTCATCCGGCCACCTCGGCTTCAGCCTGCAAAAATGCCGTGATATTCAAGATTTCTCCCAGATGCAAGATGCCACATTTTGGAACTCGGGCTGCTTTTGGAGTGCCAAATGTCTCCCACAATCTGACACCAGGAACATGGCCAGGTGAGTTTAGTTTCCCATGGAAAAGGGCCACCGTTCGTGTCCACCACCCTCATCCGGCCACCTCGGCTTCAGCCTGTAAAAATGTTGTGGCGTTCAAGATTTCTCCCAGATGCAAGATGCCACATTTTGGAACTCGGGCTGCTTTTGGAGTGCCAAATGTCTCCCACAATCTGACACCAGGAACATGGCCAGGTGAGTTTAGTTTCCCATGGAAAAGGGCCACCGTTCGTGTCCACCACCCTCATCCGGCCACCTCGGCTTCAGCCTGCAAAAATGCCGTGATATTCAAGATTTCTCCCAGATGCAAGATGCCACATTTTGGAACTCGGGCTGCTTTTGGAGTGCCAAATGTCTCCCACAATCTGACAAAAGGAACATGGCCAGGTGAGTTTAGTTTCCCATGGAAAAGGGCCACCGTTCGTGTCCACCACCCTCATCCGGCCACCTCGGCTTCAGCCTGCAAAAATGCCGTGATATTCAAGATTTCTCCCAGATGCAAGATGCCACATTTTGGAACTCGGGCTGCTTTTGGAGTGCCAAATGTCTCCCACAATCTGACACCAGGAACATGGCCAGGTGAGTTTAGTTTCCCATGGAAAAGGGCCACCGTTCGTGTCCACCACCCTCATCCGGCCACCTCGGCTTCAGCCTGCAAAAATGCCGTGATATTCAAGATTTCTCCCAGATGCAAGATGCCACATTTTGGAACTCGGGCTGCTTTTGGAGTGCCAAATGTCTCCCACAATCTGACACCAGGAACATGGCCAGGTGAGTTTAGTTTCCCATGGAAAAGGGCCACCGTTCGTGTCCACCACCCTCATCCGGCCACCTCGGCTTCAGCCTGCAAAAATGCCGTGGTATTCAAGATTTCTCCCAGATGCAAGATGCCACATTTTGGAACTCGGGCTGCTTTTGGAGTGCCAAATGTCTCCCACAATCTGACACCAGGAACATGGCCAGGTGAGTTTAGTTTCCCATGGAAAAGGGCCACCGTTCGTGTCCACCACGGTCATCAGGCCACCTCGGCTTCGGCCTGCAAAAATGCCGTGATATTCAAGATTTCTCCCAGATGCAAGATGCCACATTTTGGAACTCGGGCTGCTTTTGGAGTGCCAAATGTCTCCCACAATCTGACACCAGGAACATGGCCAGGTGAGTTTAGTTTCCCATGGAAAAGGGCCACCGTTTGTGTCCACCACCCTCATCCGGCCACCTCGGCTTCAGCCTGCAAAAATGCCGTGATATTCAAGATTTCTCCCACATGCAAGATGCCACATTTTGGAACTCGGGCTGCTTTTGGAGTGCCAAATGTCTCCCACAATCTGACACCAGGAACATGGCCAGGTGAGTTTAGTTTCCCATGGAAAAGGGCCACCGTTCGTGTCCACCACCCTCATCCGGCCACCTCGGCTTCAGCCTGCAAAAATGCCGTGGCATTCAAGATTTCTCCCAGATGCAAGATGCCACATTTTGGAACTCGGGCTGCTTTTGGAGTGCCAAATGTCTCCCACAATCTGACACCAGGAACATGGCCAGGTGAGTTTAGTTTCCCATGGAAAAGGGCCACCGTTTGTGTCCACCACCCTCATCCGGCCACCTCGGCTTCAGCCTGCAAAAATGCCGTGATATTCAAGATTTCTCCCAGATGCAAGATGCCACATTTTGGAACTCGGGCTGCTTTTGGAGTGCCAAATGTCTCCCACAATCTGACACCAGGAACATGGCCAGGTGAGTTTAGTTTCCCATGGAAAAGGGCCACCGTTCGTGTCCACCACGGTAATCAGGCCACCTCGGCTTAAGCCTGCAAAAATGCCGTGGCATTCATAATTTCTCCCAGATGCAAGATGCCACATTTTGGAACTCGGGCTGCTTTTGGAGTGCCAAATGTCTCCCACAATCTGACACCAGGAACATGGCCAGGTGAGTTTAGTTTCCCACGGAAAAGGGCCACCGTTCGTGTCCACCACCCTCATCCGGCCACCTCGGCTTCAGCCTGCAAAAATGCCGTGATATTCAAGATTTCTCCCAGATGCAAGATGCCACATTTTGGAACTCGGGCTGCTTTTGGAGTGCCAAATGTCTCCCACAATCTGACACCAGGAACATGGCCAGGTGAGTTTAGTTTCCCATGGAAAAGGGCCACCGTTCGTGTCCACCACCCTCATCCGGCCATCCCAGCTTCAGCCTGCAAAAATGCCGTGGTATTCAAGATTTCTCCCAGATGCAAGATGCCACATTTTGGAACTCGGGCTGCTTTTGGAGTGCCAAATGTCTCCCACAATCTGACACCAGGAACATGGCCAGGTGAGTTTAGTTTCCCATGGAAAAGGGCCACCGTTCGTGTCCACCACCCTCATCCGGCCACCTCGGCTTCAGCCTGCAAAAATGCCGTGATATTCAAAATTTCTCCCAGATGCAAGATGCCACATTTTGGAACTCGGGCTGCTTTTGGAGTGCCAAATGTCTCCCACAATCTGACAAAAGGAACATGGCCAGGTGAGTTTAGTTTCCCATGGAAAAGGGCCACCGTTCGTGTCCACCACCCTCATCCGGCCACCTCGGCTTCAGCCTGCAAAAATGCCGTGGTATTCAAGATTTCTCCCAGATGCAAGATGCCACATTTTGGAACTCGGGCTGCTTTTGGAGTGCCAAATGTCTCCCACAATCTGACACCAGGAACATGGCCAGGTGAGTTTAGTTTCCCATGGAAAAGGGCCACCGTTCGTGTCCACCACCCTCATCCGGCCACCTCGGCTTCAGCCTGCAAAAATGCCGTGATATTCAAGATTTCTCCCAGATGCAAGATGCCACATTTTGGAACTCCGGCTTCTTTTCGAGTGCTAAATGTCTCCCACAATCTGACACCAGGAACATGGGCAGGTGAGTTTAGTTTCCCATGGAAAAGGGCCACCGTTCGTGTCCACCACCCTCATCCGGCCACCTCGGCTTCAGCCTGCAAAAATGCCGTGGTATTCAAGATTTCTCCCAGATGCAAGATGCCACATTTTGGAACTCGGGCTGCTTTTGGAGTGCCAAATGTCTCCCACAATCTGACACCAGGAACATGGCCAGGTGAGTTTAGTTTCCCATGGAAAAGGGCCACCGTTCGTGTCCACCACCCTCATCCGGCCACCTCGGCTTCGGCCTGCAAAAATGCCGTGATATTCAAGATTTCTCCCACATGCAAGATGCCACATTTTGGAACTCGGGCTGCTTTTGGAGTGCCAAATGTCTCCCACAATCTGACACCAGGAACATGGCCAGGTGAGTTTAGTTTCCCATGGAAAAGGGCCACCGTTTGTGTCCACCACCCTCATCCGGCCACCTCGGCTTCAGCCTGCAAAAATGCCGTGATATTCAAGATTTCTCCCAGATGCAAGATGCCACATTTTGGAACTCGGGCTGCTTTTGGAGTGCCAAATGTCTCCCACAATCTGACACCAGGAACATGGCCAGGTGAGTTTAGTTTCCCATGGAAAAGGGCCACCGTTCGTGTCCACCACCCTCATCCGGCCACCTCGGCTTCAGCCTGCAAAAATGCCGTGGCATTCAAGATTTCTCCCAGATGCAAGATGCCACATTTTGGAACTCGGGCTGCTTTTGGAGTGCCAAATGTCTCCCACAATCTGACACCAGGAACATGGCCAGGTGAGTTTAGTTTCCCATGGAAAAGGGCCACCGTTCGTGTCCACCACCCTCATCCGGCCACCTCGGCTTCAGCCTGCAAAAATGCCGTGATATTCAAGATTTCTCCCAGATGCAAGATGCCACATTTTGGAACTCGGGCTGCTTTTGGAGTGCCAAATGTCTCCCACAATCTGACACCAGGAACATGGCCAGGTGAGTTTAGTTTCCCATGGAAAAGGGCCACCGTTTGTGTCCACCACCCTCATCCGGCCACCTCGGCTTCAGCCTGCAAAAATGCCGTGATATTCAAGATTTCTCCCAGATGCAAGATGCCACATTTTGGAACTCGGGCTGCTTTTGGAGTGCCAAATGTCTCCCACAATCTGACACCAGGAACATGGCCAGGTGAGTTTAGTTTCCCATGGAAAAGGGCCACCGTTTGTGTCCAACACGGTAATCAGGCCACCTCGGCTTAAGCCTGCAAAAATGCCGTGGCATTCATAATTTCTCCCAGATGCAAGATGCCACATTTTGGAACTCGGGCTGCTTTTGGAGTGCCAAATGTCTCCCACAATCTGACACCAGGAACATGGCCAGGTGAGTTTAGTTTCCCATGGAAAAGGGCCACCGTTCGTGTCCACCACCCTCATCCGGCCACCTCGGCTTCAGCCTGCAAAAATGCCGTGATATTCAAGATTTCTCCCAGATGCAAGATGCCACATTTTGGAACTCGGGCTGCTTTTGGAGTGCCAAATGTCTCCCACAATCTGACAAAAGGAACATGGCCAGGTGAGTTTAGTTTCCCATGGAAAAGGGCCACCGTTCGTGTCCACCGCCCTCATCCGGCCACCTCGGCTTCAGCCTGCAAAAATGCCGTGGTATTCAAGATTTCTCCCAGATGCAAGATGCCACATTTTGGAACTCGGGCTGCTTTTGGAGTGCCAAATGTCTCCCACAATCTGACACCAGGAACATGGCCAGGTGAGTTTAGTTTCCCATGGAAAAGGGCCACCGTTTGTGTCCACCACCCTCATCCGGCCACCTCGGCTTCAGCCTGCAAAAATGCCGTGATATTCAAGATTTCTCCCAGATGCAAGATGCCACATTTTGGAACTCGGGCTGCTTTTGGAGTGCCAAATGTCTCCCACAATCTGACACCAGGAACATGGCCAGGTGAGTTTAGTTTCCCATGGAAAAGGGCCACAGTTCGTGTCCACCACCCTCATCCGGCCACGTCGTCTACAGCCTGCAAAAATGCCGTGGCATTCATAATTTCTCCCAGATGCAAGATGCCACATTTTGGAACTCGGGCTGCTTTTGGAGTGCCAAATGTCTCCCACAATCTGACACCAGGAACATGGCCAGGTGAGTTTAGTTTCCCATGGAAAAGGGCCACCGTTCGTGTCCACCACCCTCATCCGGCCACCTCGGCTTCAGCCTGCAAAAATTCCGTGATATTCAAGATTTCTCCCAGATGCAAGATGCCACATTTTGGAACTCGGGCTTCTTTTCGAGTGCTAAATGTCTCCCACAATCTGACACCAGGAACATGGCCAGGTGAGTTTAGTTTCCCATGGAAAAGGGCCACCGTTCGTGTCCACCACCCTCATCCGGCCACCTCGGCTTCAGCCTGCAAAAATGCTGTGATATTCAAGATTTCTCCCACATGCAAGATGCCACATTTTGGAACTCGGGCTGCTTTTGGAGTGCCAAATGTCTCCCACAATCTGACACCAGGAACATGGCCAGGTGAGTTTAGTTTCCCATGGAAAAGGGCCACCGTTCGTGTCCACCACCCTCATCCGGCCACCTCGGCTTCAGCCTGCAAAAATGCTGTGATATTCAAGATTTCTCCCAGATGCAAGATGCCACATTTTGGAACTCGGGCTGCTTTTGGAGTGCCAAATGTCTCCCACAATCTGACACCAGGAACATGGCCAGGTGAGTTTAGTTTCCCATGGAAAAGGGCAACCCTTCGTGTCCACCACCCTCATCCGGCCACCTCGGCTTCAGCCTGCAAAAATGCCGTGATATTCAAGATTTCTCCCAGATGCAAGATGCCACATTTTGGAACTCGGGCTGCTTTTGGAGTGCCAAATGTCTCCCACAATCTGACACCAGGAACATGGCCAGGTGAGTTTAGTTTCCCATGGAAAAGGGCCACCGTTCGTGTCCACCACGGTAATCAGGCCACCTCGGCTTAAGCCTGCAAAAATGCCGTGGCATTCATAATTTCTCCCAGATGCAAGATGCCACATTTTGGAACTCGGGCTGCTTTTGGAGTGCCAAATGTCTCCCACAATCTGACACCAGGAACATGGCCAGGTGAGTTTAGTTTCCCATGGAAAAGGGCCACCGTTCGTGTCCACCACCCTCATCCGGCCACTTCGGCTTCAGCCTGCAAAAATGCCGTGATATTCAAGATTTCTCCCAGATGCAAGATGCCACATTTTGGAACTCCGGCTTCTTTTCGAGTGCTAAATGTCTCCCACAATCTGACACCAGGAACATGGGCAGGTGAGTTTAGTTTCCCATGGAAAAGGGCCACCGTTCGTGTCCACCACCCTCATCCGGCCACCTCGGCTTCGGCCTGCAAAAATGCCGTGGTATTCAAGATTTCTCCCAGATGCAAGATGCCACATTTTGGAACTCGGGCTGCTTTTGGAGTGCCAAATGTCTCCCACAATCTGACACCAGGAACATGGCCAGGTGAGTTTAGTTTCCCATGGAAAAGGGCCACCGTTCGTGTCCACCACCCTCATCCGGCCACCTCGGCTTCGGCCTGCAAAAATGCCGTGATATTCAAGATTTCTCCCACATGCAAGATGCCACATTTTGGAACTCGGGCTGCTTTTGGAGTGCCAAATGTCTCCCACAATCTGACACCAGGAACATGGCCAGGTGAGTTTAGTTTCCCATGGAAAAGGGCCACCGTTTGTGTCCACCACCCTCATCCGGCCACCTCGGCTTCAGCCTGCAAAAATGCCGTGATATTCAAGATTTCTCCCAGATGCAAGATGCCACATTTTGGAACTCGGGCTGCTTTTGGAGTGCCAAATGTCTCCCACAATCTGACACCAGGAACATGGCCAGGTGAGTTTAGTTTCCCATGGAAAAGGGCCACCGTTCGTGTCCACCACCCTCATCCGGCCACCTCGGCTTCAGCCTGCAAAAATGCCGTGGCATTCAAGATTTCTCCCAGATGCAAGATGCCACATTTTGGAACTCGGGCTGCTTTTGGAGTGCCAAATGTCTCCCACAATCTGACACCAGGAACATGGCCAGGTGAGTTTAGTTTCCCATGGAAAAGGGCCACCGTTCGTGTCCACCACCCTCATCCGGCCACCTCGGCTTCAGCCTGCAAAAATGCCGTGATATTCAAGATTTCTCCCAGATGCAAGATGCCACATTTTGGAACTCGGGCTGCTTTTGGAGTGCCAAATGTCTCCCACAATCTGACACCAGGAACATGGCCAGGTGAGTTTAGTTTCCCATGGAAAAGGGCCACCGTTTGTGTCCACCACCCTCATCCGGCCACCTCGGCTTCAGCCTGCAAAAATGCCGTGATATTCAAGATTTCTCCCAGATGCAAGATGCCACATTTTGGAACTCGGGCTGCTTTTGGAGTGCCAAATGTCTCCCACAATCTGACACCAGGAACATGGCCAGGTGAGTTTCGTTTCCCATGGAAAAGGGCCACCGTTTGTGTCCAACACGGTAGTCAGGCCACCTCGGCTTAAGCCTGCAAAAATGCCGTGGCATTCATAATTTCTCCCAGATGCAAGATGCCACATTTTGGAACTCGGGCTGCTTTTGGAGTGCCAAATGTCTCCCACAATCTGACACCAGGAACATGGCCAGGTGAGTTTAGTTTCCCATGGAAAAGGGCCACCGTTCGTGTCCACCACCCTCATCCGGCCACCTCGGCTTCAGCCTGCAAAAATGCCGTGATATTCAAGATTTCTCCCAGATGCAAGATGCCACATTTTGGAACTCGGGCTGCTTTTGGAGTGCCAAATGTCTCCCACAATCTGGCAAAAGGAACATGGCCAGGTGAGTTTAGTTTCCCATGGAAAAGGGCCACCGTTCGTGTCCACCACCCTCATCCGGCCACCTCGGCTTCAGCCTGCAAAAATGCCGTGGTATTCAAGATTTCTCCCAGATGCAAGATGCCACATTTTGGAACTCGGGCTGCTTTTGGAGTGCCAAATGTCTCCCACAATCTGACACCAGGAACATGGCCAGGTGAGTTTAGTTTCCCATGGAAAAGGGCCACCGTTCGTGTCCACCACCCTCATCCGGCCACCTCGGCTTCGGCCTGCAAAAATGCCGTGATATTCAAGATTTCTCCCAGATGCAAGATGCCACATTTTGGAACTCGGGCTGCTTTTGGAGTGCCAAATGTCTCCCACAATCTGACACCAGGAACATGGCCAGGTGAGTTTAGTTTCCCATGGAAAAGGGCCACCGTTTGTGTCCACCACCCTCATCCGGCCACCTCGGCTTCAGCCTGCAAAAATGCCGTGATATTCAAGATTTCTCCCAGATGCAAGATGCCACATTTTGGAACTCGGGCTGCTTTTGGAGTGCCAAATGTCTCCCACAATCTGACACCAGGAACATGGCCAGGTGAGTTTAGTTTCCCATGGAAAAGGGCCACAGTTCGTGTCCACCACCCTCATCCGGCCACGTCGTCTACAGCCTGCAAAAATGCCGTGGCATTCATAATTTCTCCCAGATGCAAGATGCCACATTTTGGAACTCGGGCTGCTTTTGGAGTGCCAAATGTCTCCCACAATCTGACACCAGGAACATGGCCAGGTGAGTTTAGTTTCCCATGGAAAAGAGCCACCGTTCGTGTCCACCACCCTCATCCGGCCACCTCGGCTTCAGCCTGCAAAAATTCCGTGATATTCAAGATTTCTCCCAGATGCAAGATGCCACATTTTGGAACTCGGGCTTCTTTTCGAGTGCTAAATGTCTCCCACAATCTGACGCCAGGAACATGGCCAGGTGAGTTTAGTTTCCCATGGAAAAGGGCCACCGTTCGTGTCCACCACCCTCATCCGGCCACCTCGGCTTCAGCCTGCAAAAATGCTGTGATATTCAAGATTTCTCCCACATGCAAGATGCCACATTTTGGAACTCGGGCTGCTTTTGGAGTGCCAAATGTCTCCCACAATCTGACACCAGGAACATGGCCAGGTGAGTTTAGTTTCCCATGGAAAAGGGCCACCGTTCGTGTCCACCACCCTCATCCGGCCACCTCGGCTTCAGCCTGCAAAAATGCTGTGATATTCAAGATTTCTCCCAGATGCAAGATGCCACATTTTGGAACTCGGGCTGCTTTTGGAGTGCCAAATGTCTCCCACAATCTGACACCAGGAACATGGCCAGGTGAGTTTCGTTTCCCATGGAAAAGGGCCACCGTTCGTGTCCACCACGGTAATCAGGCCACCTCGGCTTAAGCCTGCAAAAATGCCGTGGCATTCATAATTTCTCCCAGATGCAAGATGCCACATTTTGGAACTCAGGCTGCTTTTGGAGTGCCAAATGTCTCCCACAATCTGACACCAGGAACATGGCCAGGTGAGTTTAGTTTCCCATGGAAAAGGGCCACCGTTCGTGTCCACCACCCTCATCCGGCCACCTCGGCTTCGGCCTGCAAAAATGCCGTGATATTCAAGATTTCTCCCAGATGCAAGATGCCACATTTTGGAACTCGGGCTGCTTTTGGAGTGCCAAATGTCTCCCACAATCTGACACCAGGAACATGGCCAGGTGAGTTTAGTTTCCCATGGAAAAGGGCCACCGTTCGTGTCCACCACCCTCATCCGGCCACCTCGGCTTCAGCCTGCAAAAATGCCGTGGTATTCAAGATTTCTCCCAGATGCAAGATGCCACATTTTGGAACTCGGGCTGCTTTTGGAGTGCCAAATGTCTCCCACAATCTGACACCAGGAACATGGCCAGGTGAGTTTAGTTTCCCATGGAAAAGGGCCGCCGTTCGTGTCCACCACCCTCATCCGGCCACCTCGGCTTCGGCCTGCAAAAATGCCGTGATATTCAAGATTTCTCCCAGATGCAAGATGCCACATTTTGGAACTCAGGCTGCTTTTGGAGTGCCAAATGTCTCCCACAATCTGACACCAGGAACATGGCCAGGTGAGTTTAGTTTCCCATGGAAAAGGGCCACCGTTTGTGTCCACCACCCTCATCCGGCCACCTCGGCTTCGGCCTGCAAAAATGCCGTGATATTCAAGATTTCTCCCAGATGCAAGATGCCACATTTTGGAACTCGGGCTGCTTTTGGAGTGCCAAATGTCTCCCACAATCTGACACCAGGAACATGGCCAGGTGAGTTTAGTTTCCCATGGAAAAGGGCCACCGTTCGTGTCCACCACCCTCATCCGGCCACGTCGTCTACAGCCTGCAAAAATGCCGTGGCATTCATAATTTCTCCCAGATGCAAGATGCCACATTTTGGAACTCGGGCTGCTTTTGGAGTGCCAAATGTCTCCCACAATCTGACACCAGGAACATGGCCAGGTGAGTTTAGTTTCCCATGGAAAAGAGCCACCGTTCGTGTCCACCACCCTCATCCGGCCACCTCGGCTTCAGCCTGCAAAAATTCCGTGATATTCAAGATTTCTCCCAGATGCAAGATGCCACATTTTGGAACTCGGGCTGCTTTTCGAGTGCTAAATGTCTCCCACAATCTGACACCAGGAACATGGCCAGGTGAGTTTAGTTTCCCATGGAAAAGGGCCACCGTTCGTGTCCACCACCCTCATCCGGCCACCTCGGCTTCAGCCTGCAAAAATGCTGTGATATTCAAGATTTCTCCCACATGCAAGATGCCACATTTTGGAACTCGGGCTGCTTTTGGAGTGCCAAATGTCTCCCACAATCTGACACCAGGAACATGGCCAGGTGAGTTTAGTTTCCCATGGAAAAGGGCCACCGTTCGTGTCCACCACCCTCATCCGGCCACCTCGGCTTCAGCCTGCAAAAATGCTGTGATATTCAAGATTTCTCCCAGATGCAAGATGCCACATTTTGGAACTCGGGCTGCTTTTGGAGTGCCAAATGTCTCCCACAATCTGACACCAGGAACATGGCCAGGTGAGTTTAGTTTCCCATGGAAAAGGGCCACCGTTCGTGTCCACCACCCTCATCCGGCCACCTCGGCTTCGGCCTGCAAAAATGCCGTGGCATTCAAGATTTCTCCCAGATGCAAGATGCCACATTTTGGAACTCGGGCTGCTTTTGGAGTGCCAAATGTCTCCCACAATCTGACACCAGGAACATGGCCAGGTGAGTTTAGTTTCCCATGGAAAAGGGCCACCGTTCGTGTCCACCACCCTCATCCGGCCACCTCGGCTTCAGCCTGCAAAAATGCCGTGGCATTCAAGATTTCTCCCAGATGCAAGATGCCACATTTTGGAACTCGGGCTGCTTTTGGAGTGCCAAATGTCTCCCACAATCTGACACCAGGAACATGGCCAGGTGAGTTTAGTTTCCCATGGAAAAGGGCCACCGTTCGTGTCCACCACCCTCATCCAGCCACCTCGGCTTCAGCCTGCAAAAATGCCGTGATATTCAAGATTTCTCCCAGATGCAAGATGCCACATTTTGGAGCTCGGGCTGCTTTTGGAGTGCTAAATGTCTCCCACAATCTGACACCAGGAACATGGCCAGGTGAATTTAGTTTCCCATGGAAAAAGGCCACCGTTTGTGTCCACCACCCTCATCCGGCCACCTCGGCTTCAGCCTGCAAAAATGCCGTGATATTCAAGATTTCTCCCAGATGCAAGATGCCACATTTTGGAACTCGGGCTGCTTTTGGAGTGCCAAATGTCTCCCACAATCTGACAAAAGGAACATGGCCAGGTGAGTTTAGTTTCCCATGGAAAAGGGCCACCGTTCGTGTCCACCACCCTCATCCGGCAACCTCGGCTTCAGCCTGCAAAAATGCCGTGATATTCAAGATTTCTCCCAGATGCAAGATGCCACATTTTGGAACTCGGGCTGCTTTTGGAGTGCCAAATGTCTCCCACAATCTGACACCAGGAACATGGCCAGGTGAGTTTAGTTTCCCATGGAAAAGGGCCACCGTTTGTGTCCACCACCCTCATCCGGCCACCTCGGCTTCAGCCTGCAAAAATGCCGTGATATTCAAGATTTCTCCCAGATGCAAGATGCCACATTTTGGAACTCGGGCTGCTTTTGGAGTGCCAAATGTCTCCCACAATCTGACACCAAGAACATGGCCAGGTGAGTTTAGTTTCCCATGGAAAAGGGCCACAGTTCGTGTCCACCACCCTCATCCGGCCACGTCGTCTACAGCCTGCAAAAATGCCGTGGCATTCATAATTTCTCCCAGATGCAAGATGCCACATTTTGGAACTCAGGCTGCTTTTAGAGTGCCATAAGACTCCCACAAACTGACATCAGGAACATGGCCAGGTGAGTTTAGTTTCCCATGGAAAAGGGCCACTGTTCGTGTCCACCACCCTCATTCAGCCACCTCGGTTTCGTCCTGCAAAAAATGCGGTGGCATTCAAGATTTCTCCCACATGCAAGATGCCACATTTTGGAACTCGGGCTGCTTTTGGAGTGCCAAATGTCTCCCACAATCTGACACCAGGAACATGGCCAGGTGAGTTTAGTTTCCCATGGAAAAGGGCCACCGTTCATGTCCACCACCCTCATCCAGCCACCTCTGCTTCGGCCTGCAAAAATGCCGTGGCATTCAAGATTTCTCCCAGATGCAAGATGCCACATTTTGGAACTCGGGCTGCTTTTAGAGTGCCAAATGTCTCCCACAATCTGACATCAGGAACATGGCCAGGTGAGTGTAGTTTCCCATGGAAAATGGCCACCGTTCTTGTCCACCACCCCAATCCTGCCCAATCCTGCCCTATCGGCTTCAGCCTGCAAAAATGCCGCGGCATTCAAGATTTCTCCCACATGCAAGATGCCACATTTTGGAACTCAAGGTGCTTTTGGAGTGCCATAAGTCTCCCACAATCTGACACCAGGAACATGGCCACGTGAGTTTAGTTTCCCATGGAAAACTGCCACCGTACTTCTCTACCATCCTCATCCAGCCACCTCGGCTTCGGCATGCAAAAATGCCGTGGCATTCAAGATTTCTCCCAGATGCAAGATGCCACATTTTGGAACTCGGGCTGCTTTGGAGTGCCAAATGTCTCCCACAATCTGACACCAGGAACATGGACAGGTGAGTTTCATTTCCCATGGAAAAGGGCCACCGTTCATGTCCACCACCCTCATCCTGCCCAATCCTGCCCTATCGGCTTCTGCCTGCAAAAATGCCGTGGCATTCAAGATTTCTCCCACATGCAAGATGCCACATTTTGAAACTCAAGGTGCTTTTGGAGTGCCATAAGTCTCCCACAATCTGACACCAGGAACATGGCCACGTGAGTTTAGTTTCCCATGGAAAAGGGCCACTGTTCGTGTCCACCACCCTCATTAAGCCACCTCGGTTTCGTCCTGCAAAAAATGTGGTGGCATTCAAGATTTCTCCCAGATGCAAGATGCCACATTTTGGAACTCGGGCTGCTTTTGGAGTGCCAAATGTCTCCCACAATCTGACACCAGGAACATGGCAAGGTGAGTTTCATTTCCGATGGGAAAGGGCCACCGTTCATGTCCACCACACTCATCCAGCCACCTCTGCTTCGGCCTGCAAAAATGCGGTGGCATTCAAGATTTCCCCACATGCAAGATGCCACATTTTGGAACTCGGGCTGCTCTTGGAGTGCCAAATGTCTCTCACAATCTGACACCAGGAACATGGCCAGGTGAGTTTAGTTTCCCTTGGAAAACTGCCACTCTACTTCTCTACCATCCTCATCCGGCCACCTCGGCTTCGGCATGCAAAAATGCCGTGGCATTCAAGATTTCTCCCACATGCAAGATGCCACATTTTGAAACTCAATGTGCTTTTGGAGTGCCATAAGTCTCCCACAATCTGACATCAGGAACATGGCCAGGTGAGTTTAGTTTCCCATGGAAAAGGGCCACTGTTCGTGTCCACAACCCTCATCCTGCCAAATCCTGCCCTCTCGGTTTCGGCCTGCAAAAATGCCGTGGCATTCAAGTTTTCTCCCACATGCAAGATGCCACATTTTGGAACTCGGGCTGCTTTTGGAGTGCCAAATGTCTCCCACAATCTGACACCAGGGACATGGCCAGGTGAGTTTAGTTTCCCATGGAAAAGGGCCACCGTTCATGTCCACCACCCTCATCCTGCCAAATCCTGCCCTATCGCCTTCGGCCTGCAAAAATGCGGTGGCATTCAAGATTTCTCCCACATGCAAGATGCCACATTTTGGAAGTCGGGCTGCTTTTGGAGTGCCAAATGTCTCTCACAATCTGACACCAGGAACATGGCCAGGTGAGTTTAGTTTCCCATGGAAAACTGCCACCGTACTTCTCTACCATCCTCATCCGGCCACCTCGGCTTCGGCATGCAAAAATGCCGTGGCATTCAAGATTTCTCCCACATGCAAGATGCCACATTTTGAAACTCAATGTGCTTTTGGAGTGCCATAAGTCTCCCACAATCTGACATAAGGAACATGGCCAGGTGAGTTTAGTTTCCCATGGAAAAGGGCCACTGTTTGTGTCCACCATTCTCATCCAGCGACCTCGGCTTCGGCCTGCAAAAATGCTGTGGCTTTCAAGATTTCTCCCACATGCAAGATGCCACATTTTGGAACTCGGGCTGCCTTTGGAGAGCCAAATGTCTCCCACAATATGACACCAGGAACATGGACAGGTGAGTTTCATTTCCCATGGAAAAGGCCACCGTTCATGTCCACCACCCTCATCCTTCCCAATCCTGCCCTATCGGCTTCTGCCTGCAAAAATGCCGTGACATTCAAGATTTCTCCCACATGCAAGATGCCACATTTTGAAACTCAAGGTGCTTTTGGAGTGCCATAAGTCTCCCACAATCTGACATCAGGAACATGGCCAGGTGAGTTTAGTTTCCCATGGAAAAGGGCCACTGTTCGTGTCCACCACCCTCATTCAGCCACCTCGGTTTCGTCCTGCAAAATATGCGGTGGCATTCAAGATTTCTCCCACATGCAAGATGCCACATTTTGGAACTCGGGCTGCTTTTAGAGTGCCAAATGTCTCCCACAATCTGACATCAGGAACATGGCCAGGTGAGTGTAGTTTCCCATGGAAAATGGCCACCGTTCTTGTCCACCACCCCAATCCTGCCCAATCCTGCCCTATCGGCTTCAGCCTGCAAAAATGCCGCGGCATTCAAGATTTCTCCCACATGCAAGATGCCACATTTTGGAACTCGGGCTGCTTTTGGAGTGCCAAATGTCTCCCACAATCTGACATCAGGAACATGGCCACGTGAGTTTAGTTTCCCATGGAAAAGGCCCACCGTTCATGTCCACCACCCTCATCCTGCCCAATCCTGCCCTATCGGCTTCGGCCTGCAAAAATGCCGTGGCATTCAAGATTTCTCCCAGATGCAAGATGCCACATTTTGGAACTCGGGCTGCTTTGGAGTGCCAAATGTCTCCCACAATCTGACACCAGGAACATGGACAGGTGAGTTTCATTTCCCATGGAAAAGGGCCACCGTTCATGTCCACCACCCTCATCCTGCCCAATCCTGCCCTCTCGGCTTCTGCTTGCAAAAATGCCGTGGCATTCAAGATTTCTCCCACATGCAAGATGCCACATTTTGAAACTCAAGGTGCTTTTGGAGTGCCATAAGTCTCCCACAATCTGACATCAGGAACATGGCCAGGTGAGTTTAGTTTCCCATGGAAAAGGGCCACTGTTCGTGTCCACCACCCTCATTCAGCCACCTCGGTTTCGTCCTGCAAAAAATGCGGTGGCATTCAAGATTTCTCCCACCTGCAAGATGCCACATTTTGGAACTCGGGCTGCTTTTGGAGTGCCAAATGTCTCCCACAATCTGACATCAGGAACATGGCAAGGTGAGTTTCATTTCTGATGGGAAAGGGCCACCGTTCATGTCCACCACACTCATCCAGCCACCTCTGCTTCGTCCTGCAAAAATGCGGTGGCATTCAAGATTTCCCCACATGCAAGATGCCACATTTTGGAACTCGGGCTGCTTTTGGAGTGCCAAATGTCTCTCACAATCTGACACCAGGAACATGGCCAGGTGAGTTTAGTTTCCCTTGGAAAACTGCCACTGTACTTCTCTACCATCCTCATCCGGCCACCTCGGCTTCGGCATGCAAAAATGCCGTGGCATTCAAGATTTCTCCCACATGCAAGATGCCACATTTTGAAACTCAATGTGCTTTTGGAGTGCCATAAGTCTCCCACAATCTGACATCAGGAACATGGCCAGGTGAGTTTAGTTTCCCATGGAAAAGGGCCACGGTTTGTGTCCACCATTCTCATCCAGCCACCTCGGCTTCGGCCTGCAAAAATGCCGTGGCATTCAAGATTTCTCCCACATGCAAGATGCCACATTTTGGAACTCAGGCTGCTTTTGTAGTGCCAAATGTCTCCCACAATCTGACACCAGGAACATGGCCAGGTGAGTTTAGTTTCCCATGGAAAAGGCCACCATTCTTGTCCACCACCCTCATCCAGCCACCTCTGCTTCTGCCTGCAAAAATGCCGTGGCATTCAAGATTTCTCCCACATGCAAGATGCCACATTTTTTAAACTCAGGCTGCTTCTGGTGTGCCAAATGTCTCCCACAATCTGACACCAGGAACATGGCCAGGTGAGTTTAGTTTCCCATGGAAAAGGGCCACCGTTTTTGTCCACCACCCTCATCCAGCCACCTATGCTTCGGCCTGCAAAAATGCCGTGGCATTCAAGATTTCTCCCACATGCAAGATGCCACATTTTGGAACTCGGGCTGCTTTTGGAGTGCCAAATGTCTCCCACAATCTGACACCAGGAACATGGCCAGGTGAGTTTAGTTTCCCATGGAAAATGGCCACCGTTCATGTTCACCACCCTCATCCGGCCACCTCGGCTACGACCTGCAAAAATGCGGTGGCATTCAAGATTTCTCCCAGATGCAAGATGCCACATTTTGGAACTCGGGCTGCTTTTGGAGTGCCAAATGTCTCCCACAATCTGACACCAGGAACATGGCCAGGTGAGTTTAGTATCCCTTGGAAAAGGGCCACCGTTTGTGTCCACCATTCTCATCCAGCCACCTCGGCTTCGGCCTGCAAAAATGCTGTGGCATTCAAGATTTCTCCCACATGCAAGATGCCACATTTTGGAACTCGGGCTGCCTTTGGAGTGCCAAATGTCTCCCACAATCTGACACCAGGAACATGGCATCGTGAGTTTCATTTCCGATGGAAAAGGGCCACCGTTCGTGTCCTCCACCCTCATCCTGCCCAAATCTGCCCTATCGGCTTCAACCTGCAAAAAATGCGGTGGCATTCAAGATTTCTCCCACATGCAAGATGCCACATTTTGGAACTAAGGCTGCTTTTGGAGTGCCAAATGTCTCCCAAAATCTGACACCAGGAACATGGCCAGGTGAGTTTAGTTTCCCATGGAAAAGGGCCACCGTTCGTGTCCTCCACCCTCATCCTGCCCAAATCTGCCCTATCGGCTTCGTCCTGCAAAAAATGCGGTGGCATTCAAGATTTCTCCCACATGCAAGATGCCACATTTTGGAACTCGGGCTGCTTTTGGAGTGCCAAATGTCTCCCACAATCTGACATCAGGAACATGGCCAGGTGAGTTTAGTTTCCCATGGAAAAGGGCCACCGTTCATGTCCACCACCCTACACCTTCCACCTGGGCTTCGGCCTGCAAAAATGCCGTGGCATTCAAGATTTCTCCCACATGCAAGATGCCACATTTTGGAACTCGGGCTGCTTTTGGAGTGCCAAATGTCTCCCACCATCTGACACCAGGAACATGGCCAGGTGAGTTTATTTTCCCATGGAAAAGGGCCACCATTTTTGTCCACCACCCTCATCCAGCCACCTATGCTTCGGCCTGCAAAAATGCCGTGGCATTCAAGATTTCTCCCACATGCAAGATGCCACATTTTGGAACTCGGGCTGCTTTTGGAGTGCCAAATGTCTCCCACAATCTGACACCAGGAACATGGCCAGGTGAGTTTAGTTTCCCATGGAAAATGGCCACCGTTCATGTTCACCACCCTCATCCTGCCACTTCGGCTACGACCTGCAAAAATGCGGTGGCATTCAAGATTTCTCCCACATGCAAGATGCCACATTTTGGAACTCGGGCTGCTTTTGGAGTGCCAAATGTCTCCCACAATCTGACACCAGGAACATGGCCAGGTGAGTTTAGTATCCCTTGGAAAAGGGCCACCGTTTGTGTCCACCATTCTCATCCAGCCACCTCTGCTTCGGCCTGCAAAAATGCTGTGGCATTCAAGATTTCTCCCACATGCAAGATGCCACATTTTGGAACTAAGGCTGCCTTTGGAGTGCCAAATGTCTCCCACAATCTGACACCAGGAACATGGCATAGTGAGTTTCATTTCCGAAGGAAAAGGGCCACCGTTCATGTCCACCACCCCCATCCTGCCAAATCCTGCCCTATCGGCTTCAGCCTGCAAAAATGCGGTGGCATTCAAGATTTCTCCCACATGCAAGATGCCACATTTTGGAACTCGGGCTGCTTTTGGAGTGCCAAATGTCTCCCACAATCTGACACCAGGAACATGGCCAGGTGAGTTTAGTTTCCCATGGAAAAGGGCCACCGTTCGTGTCCTCCACCCTCATCCTGCCCAAATCTGCCCTATCGGCTTCGTCCTGCAAAAAATGAGGTGGCATTCAAGATTTCTCCCACATGCAAGATGCCACATTTTGGAACTCGGGCTGCTTTTGGAGTGCCAAATGTCTCCCACAATCTGACACCAGGAACATGGCCAGGTGAGTTTAGTTTCCCATGGAAAAGGGCCACCGTTCATGTCCACCACCCTCATCCAGCCACCTCTGCTTCGGCCTGCAAAAATGCGGTGGCATTCAAGATTTCTCCCACATGCAAGATGCCACATTTTGGAACTCGGGCTGCTTTTGGAGTGCCAAATGTCTCCCACAATCTGACACCAGGAACATGGCCAGGTGAGTTTAGTTTCCCATGGAAAAGGGCCACCGTTCATGTCCACCACCCTTATCCTGCCCAATCCTGCCCTATCGGCTTCAGCCTGCAAAAATGCCGTGGCATTCAAGATTTCTCCCACATGCAAGATGCCACATTTTGGAACTCGGGCTGCTTTTGGAGTGCCAAATGTCTCCCACAATCTGACACCAGGAACATGGCCAGGTGAGTTTAGTTTCCCATGGAAAAGGAAACCATTCTTGTCCACCACCCTCATCCAGCCACCTCTGCTTCTGCCTGCAAAAATGCCGTGGCATTCAAGATTTCTCCCACATGCAAGATGCCACATTTTGGAACTCGGGCTGCTTTTGGAGTGCCAAATGTCTCCCACAATCTGACACCAGGAACATGGCCAGGTGAGTTTAGTTTCCCATGGAAAATGGCCACCGTTCGTGTCCACCACCCTCATCCTGCCACTTCGGCTACGACCTGCAAAAATGCGGTGGCATTCAAGATTTCTCCCACATGCAAGATGCCACATTTTGGAACTCGGGCTGCTTTTGGAGTGCCAAATGTCTCCCACAATCTGACACCAGGAACATGGCCAGGTGAGTTTAGTATCCCTTGGAAAAGGGCCACCGTTTGTGTCCACCATTCTCATCCAGCCACCTCTGCTTCGGCCTGCAAAAATGCTGTGGCATTCAAGATTTCTCCCACATGCAAGATGCCACATTTTGGAACTAAGGCTGCCTTTGGAGTGCCAAATGTCTCCCACAATCTGACACCAGGAACATGGCATAGTGAGTTTCATTTCCGATGGAAAAGGGCCACCGTTCATGTCCACCACCCCCATCCTGCCAAATCCTGCCCTATCGGCTTCAGCCTGCAAAAATGCCGTGGCATTCAAGATTTCTCCCACATGCAAGATGCCACATTTTGGAACTCGGGCTGCTTTTGGAGTGCCAAATGTCTCCCAAAATCTGACACCAGGAACATGGCCAGGTGAGTTTAGTTTCCCATGGAAAAGGGCCACCGTTCGTGTCCTCCACCCTCATCCTGCCCAAATCTGCCCAATCGGCTTCGTCCTGCAAAAAATGAGGTGGCATTCAAGATTTCTCCCACATGCAAGATGCCACATTTTGGAACTCGGGCTGCTTTTGGAGTGCCAAATGTCTCCCACAATCTGACACCAGGAACATGGCCAGGTGAGTTTAGTTTCCCATGGAAAAGGGCCACCGTTCATGTCCACCACCCTCATCCAGCCACCTCTTCTTCAGCCTGCAAAAATGCGGTGGCATTCAAGATTTCTCCCACATGCAAGATGCCACATTTTGGAACTCGGGCTGCTTTTGGAGTGCCAAATGTCTCCCACAATCTGACACCAGGAACATGGCCAGGTGAGTTTAGTTTCCCATGGAAAAGGGCCACCGTTCATGTCCACCACCCTTATCCTGCCCAATCCTGCCCTATCGGCTTCAGCCTGCAAAAATGCCGTGGCATTCAAGATTTCTCCCAGATGCAAGATGCCACATTTTGGAACTCGGGCTGCTTTTGGAGTGCCAAATGTCTCCCACAATCTGACACCAGGAACATGGCCAGGTGAGTTTAGTTTCCCATGGAAAAGGAAACCATTCTTGTCCACCACCCTCATCCAGCCACCTCTGCTTCTGCCTGCAAAAATGCCGTGGCATTCAAGATTTCTCCCACATGCAAGATGCCACATTTTTGAAACTCAGGCTGCTTCTGGTGTGCCAAATGTCTCCCACAATCTGACACCAGGAACATGGCCAGGTGAGTTTAGTTTCCCATGGAAAAGGGCCACCATTTTTGTCCACCACCCTCATCCAGCCACCTATGCTTCGGCCTGCAAAAATGCCGTGGCATTCAAGATTTCTCCCACATGCAAGATGCCACATTTTGGAACTCGGGCTGCTTTTGGAGTGCCAAATGTCTCCCACAATCTGACACCAGGAACATGGCCAGGTGAGTTTAGTTTCCCATGGAAAATGGCCACCGTTCATGTTCACCACCCTCATCCTGCCACTTCGGCTACGACCTGCAAAAATGCGGTGGCATTCAAGATTTCTCCCACATGCAAGATGCCACATTTTGGAACTCGGGCTGCTTTTGGAGTGCCAAATGTCTCCCACAATCTGACACCAGGAACATGGCCAGGTGAGTTTAGTATCCCTTGGAAAAGGGCCACCGTTTGTGTCCACCATTCTCATCCAGCCACCTCTGCTTCGGCCTGCAAAAATGCTGTGGCATTCAAGATTTCTCCCACATGCAAGATGCCACATTTTGGAACTAAGGCTGCCTTTGGAGTGCCAAATGTCTCCCACAATCTGACACCAGGAACATGGCATAGTGAGTTTCATTTCCGATGGAAAAGGGCCACCGTTCATGTCCACCACCCCCATCCTGCCAAATCCTGCCCTATCGGCTTCAGCCTGCAAAAATGCCGTGGCATTCAAGATTTCTCCCACATGCAAGATGCCACATTTTGGAACTCGGGCTGCTTTTGGAGTGCCAAATGTCTCCCAAAATCTGACACCAGGAACATGGCCAGGTGAGTTTAGTTTCCCATGGAAAAGGGCCACCGTTCGTGTCCTCCACCCTCATCCTGCCCAAATCTGCCCTATCGGCTTCGTCCTGCAAAAAATGAGGTGGCATTCAAGATTTCTCCCACATGCAAGATGCCACTTTTTGGAACTCGGGCTGCTTTTGGAGTGCCAAATGTCTCCCACAATCTGACATCAGGAACATGGCCAGGTGAGTTTAGTTTCCCGTGGAAAAGGGCCACCGTTCATGTCCACCACCCTCATCCTGCCCAATCCTGCCCTCTCGGCTTCGGCCTGCAAAAATGCCGTTGCATTCAAGATTTCTCCCACATGCAAGATGCCACATTTTGGAACTCGGGCTGATTTTGGAGTGCCAAATGTATCCCACAATCTGACACAAGGAACATGGCCAGCTGAGTTTAGTTTCCCATGGAAAAGGACCACCGTTTATGTCCACCACCCTCATCCTGCCCAATCCTGCCCTATCGGCTTCGGCCTGCAAAAATGCCGTGGCATTCAAGATTTCTCCCACATGCAAGATGCCACATTTTGGAACTCGGGCTGCTTTTACAGTGACATAAGTCTCCCACAAACTGACATGAGGAACATCGCCTAGTGAGTTTAGTTTCCCATGGAAAAGGGCCACCGTTCATGTCCGCCACCCTCATTCTGCCCAATCCTGCCCTATCGGCTTCTGCCTGCAATAATGCCGTGGCATTCAAGATTTCTCCCAGATGCAAGATGCCACATTTTGGAACTCAGGCTGCCTTTGGAATGCCAAATGTCTCCCACAATCTGACACCAGGAACATGGACAGGTGAGTTTCATTTCCCATGGAAAAGGGCCACCGTTCATGTCCACCACCCTCATCCTGCCCAATCCTGCCCTATCGGCTTCTGCCTGCAAAAATGCCGTGACATTCAAGATTTCTCCCACATGCAAGATGCCACATTTTGAAACTCAAGGTGCTTTTGGAGTGCCATAAATCTCCCACAATCTGACATCAGGAACATGGCCAGGTGAGTTTAGTTTCCCATGGAAAAGGGCCACTGTTCGTGTCCACCACCCTCATTCAGCCACCTCGGTTTCGTCCTGCAAAATATGCGGTGGCATTCAAGATTTCTCCCACATGCAAGATGCCACATTTTGGAACTTGGGCTGCTTTTGGAGTGCCAAATGTCTCCCACTATCTGACAACAGGAACATGGCCAGGTGAGTTTAGTTTCCCATGGAAAAGGGCCACCGTTCATATCCACCACCCTCATCCTGCCCAATCCTGCCCTATCGGCTTCGGCCTGCAAAAATGCCGTGGCATTCAAGATTTCTCCCACATGCAAGATGCCACATTTTGGAACTCGGGCTGCTTTTGGACTTCCAAATGTCTCTCACAATCTGATATCAGGAACATGGCCAGGTGAGTTTAGTTTCCCATGGAAAAGGGCCACTGTTCGTGTCCTCCACCCTCATCCAGCAACCTCGGCTTCGGCCTGCAAAAATGCCGTGGCATTCAAGATTTCTCCCACATGCAAGATGCCACATTTTGGAACTCGGGCTGCTTTTGGAGTGCCAAATGTCTCCCACAATCTGACACCAGGAACATGGCCACGTGAGTTTAGTTTCCCATGGAAAAGGGCCACCGTTCATGTCCACCACCCTCAACCTTCCACCTGGGCTTCGGCCTGCAAAAATGCCGTGGCATTCAAGATTTCTCCCACATGCAAGATGCCACATTTTGGAACTCGGGCTGCTTTTGGAGTGCCAAATGTCTCCCACAATCTGACACCAGGAACATGGCCAGGTGAGTTTAGTTTCCCGTGGAAAAGGGCCACCGTTCATGTCCACCACCCTCATCCTGCCCAATCCTGCCCTATCGGCTTCGGCCTGCAAAAATGCCGTGGCATTCAAGATTTCTCCCACATGCAAGATGCCACATTTTGGAACTCGGGCTGATTTTGGAGTGCAAATGTCTCCCACAATCTGACACCAGGAACATGGCCAGGTGAGTTTAGTTTCCCATGGAAAAGGGCCACCGTTCATGTCCACCACCCCCATCCTGCCCAATCCTGCCCTCTCGGTTTCGGCCTGCAAAAATGCCGTGGCATTCAAGTTTTCTCCCACCTGCAAGATGCCACATTATGGAACTCGGGCTGCTTTTACAGTGACATAAGTCTCCCACAAACTGACATGAGGAACATCCCCAGGTGAGTTTCGTTTCCCATGGAAAAGGGCCACCGTTCATGTCCACCACCCTCAACCTGCCCAATCCTGCCCTATCGGCTTCTGCCTGCAAAAATGCCGTGACATTCAAGATTTCTCCCACATGCAAGATGCCACATTTTGAAACTCAAGGTGCTTTTGGAGTGCCATAAGTCTCCCACAATCTGACATCAGGAACATGGCCAGGTGAGTTTAGTTTCCAATGGAAAAGGGCCACCGTTAGTGTCCACTACCCTCATCCAGCCACCTATGCTTCGGCTGCAAAAATGCCGTGGCATTCAAGATTTCTCCCACATGCAAGATGCCACATTTTGGAACTCGGGCTGCTTTTGGAGTGCCAAATGTCTCCCACAATCTGACACCAGGAACATGGCCAGGTGAGTTTAGTATCCCTTGGAAAAGGGCCACCGTTTGTGTCCACCATTCTCATCCAGCCACCTCGGCTTCGGCCTGCAAAAATGCTGTGGCATTCAAGATTTCTCCCACATGCAAGATGCCACATTTTGGAACTAAGGCTGCCTTTGGAGTGCCAAATGTCTCCCACAATCTGACACCAGGAACATGGCATAGTGAGTTTCATTTCCGATGGAAAAGGGCCACCGTTCATGTCCACCACCCCCATCCTGCCAAATCCTGCCCTATCGGCTTCAGCCTGCAAAAATGCCGTGGCATTCAAGATTTCTCCCACATGCAAGATGCCACATTTTGGAACTCGGGCTGCTTTTGGAGTGCCAAATGTCTCCCAAAATCTGACACCAGGAACATGGCCAGGTGAGTTTAGTTTCCATGGAAAAGGGCCACCGTTCGTGTCCACCACCCTCATCCTGCCCAAATCTGCCCTATCGGATTCGTCCTGCAAAAAATGCGGTGGCATTCAAGATTTCTCCCACATGCAAGATGCCACATTTTGGAACTCGGGCTGCTTTTGGAGTGCCAAATGTCTCCCACAATCTGACACCAGGAACATGGCCAGGTGAGTTTAGTTTCCCATGGAAAAGGGCCACCGTTCATGTCCACCACCCTCAACCTTCCACCTGGGCTTCGGCCTCCAAAAATGCCGTGGCATTCAAGATTTCTCCCACATGCAAGATGCCACATTTTGGAACTCGGGCTGCTTTTGGAGTGCCAAATGTCTCCCACAATCTGACACCAGGAACATGGCCAGGTGAGTTTAGTTTCCCGTGGAAAAGGGCCACCGTTCATGTCCACCACCCTCATCCTGCCCAATCCTGCCCTATCGGCTTCGGCCTGCAAAAATGCCGTGGCATTCAAGATTTCTCCCACATGCAAGATGCCACATTTTGGAACTCGGGCTGCTTTTGGAGACCCAAATGTCTCACACAATCTGACATCAGGAACATGGCCAGGTGAGTTTAGTTTCCCATGGAAAAGGGCCACCGTTCATGTCCACCACCCTCATCCAGCCACCTCTGCTTCGGCCTGCAAAAATGCGGTGGCATTCAAGATTTCTCCCAGATGCAAGATGCCACATTTTGGAACTCGGGCTGCTTTTGGAGTGCCAAATGTCTCCCACAATCTGACACCAGGAACATGGCCAGGTGAGTTTAGTTTCCCGTGGAAAAGGGCCACCGTTCATGTCCACCACCCTTATCCTGCCCAATCCTGCCCTATCGGCTTCAGCCTGCAAAAATGCCGTGGCATTCAAGATTTCTCCCAGATGCAAGATGCCACATTTTGGAACTCGGGCTGCTTTTGGAGTGCCAAATGTCTCCCACAATCTGACACCAGGAACATGGCCAGGTGAGTTTAGTTTCCCATGGAAAAGGCCACCATTCTTGTCCACCACCCTCATCCAGCCTCCTCTGCTTCTGCCTGCAAAAATGCCGTGGCATTCAAGATGTCTCCCACATGCAAGATGCCACATTTTTGAAACTCAGGCTGCTTCTGGTGTGCCAATGTCTCCCACAATCTGACACCAGGAACATGGCCAGGTGAGTTTAGTTTCCCATGGAAAAGGGCCACCGTTTTTGTCCACCACCCTCATCCAGCCACCTATGCTTCGGCCTGCAAAAATGCCGTGGCATTCAAGATTTCTCCCACATGCAAGATGCCACATTTTGGAACTCGGGCTGCTTTTGGAGTGCCAAATGTCTCCCACAATCTGACACCAGGAACATGGCCAGGTGAGTTTAGTTTCCCATGGAAAAGGGCCACCGTTCATGTTCACCACCCTCATCCTGCCACCTCGGCTACGACCTGCAAAAATGCGGTGGCATTCAAGATTTCTCCCAGATGCAAGATGCCACATTTTGGAACTCGGGCTGCTTTTGGAGTGCCAAATGTCTCCCACAATCTGACACCAGGAACATGGCCAGGTGAGTTTAGTATCCCTTGGAAAAGGGCCACCGTTTGTGTCCACCATTCTCATCCAGCCACCTCGGCTTCGGCCTGCAAAAATGCTGTGGCATTCAAGATTTCTCCCACATGCAAGATGCCACATTTTGGAACTAAGGCTGCCTTTGGAGTGCCAAATGTCTCCCACAATCTGACACCAGGAACATGGCATAGTGAGTTTCATTTCGATGGAAAAGGGCCACCGTTCATGTCCACCACCCCAAACCTGCCAAATCCTGCCCTATCGGCTTCAGCCTGCAAAAACTGCGGTGGCATTCAAGATTTCTCCCACATGCAAGATGCCACATTTTTCAACTCGGGCTGCTTTTGGAGTGCCAAATGTCTCCCACAATCTGACACCAGGAACATGGCCAGGTGAGTTTAGTTTCCCATGGAAAAGGGCCACCGTTCATGTCCACCACCCACAACCTTCCACCTGGGCTTCGGCCTGCAAAAATGCCGTGGCATTCAAGATTTCTCCCACATGCAAGATGCCACATTTTGGAACTTGGGCTGCTTTTGGAGTGCCAAATGTCTCCCACAATCTGACACCAGGAACATGGCCAGGTGAGTTTAGTTTCCCGTGGAAAAGGGCCACCGTTCATGTCCACCACCCTTATCCTGCCAATCCTGCCCTATCGGCTTCGGCCTGCAAAAATGCCGTGGCATTCAAGATTTCTCCCACATGCAAGATGCCACATTTTGGAACTCGGGCTGCTTTTGGAGTGCCAAATGTCTCCCACAATCTGACACCACGAACATGGCCAGGTGAGTTTAGTTTCCCATGGAAAAGGGCCACCGTTCATGTCCACCACCCCCATCCTGCCCAATCCTGCCCTCTCGGTTTCGGCCTGCAAAAATGCCGTGGCATTCAAGTTTTCTCCCACCTGCAAGATGCCACATTTTTGAACTCGGGCTGCTTTTACAGTGACATAAGTCTCCCACAAACTGACATGAGGAACATCCCCAGGTGAGTTTCGTTTCCCATGGAAAAGGGCCACCGTTCATGTCCACCACCCTCATCCTGCCCAATCCTGCCCTATCGGCTTCTGCCTGCAAAAATGCCGTGACATTCAAGATTTCTCCCACATGCAAGATGCCACATTTTGAAACTCAAGGTGCTTTTGGAGTGCCATAAGTCTCCCACAATCTGACATCAGGAACATGGCCAGGTGAGTTTAGTTTCCAATGGAAAAGGGCCACCGTTCGTGTCCACCACCCTCATTCAGCCTCCTCGGTTTCGTCCTGCAAAAATGCGGTGGCATTCAAGATTTCTCCCACATGCAAGATGCCACATTTTGGAACTCGGGCTGCTTTTGGAGTGCCAAATGTCTCCCACAATCTGACACCAGGAACATGGCCAGGTGAGTTTAGTTTCCCATGGAAAAGGGCCACCGTTCATGTCCACCACCCTTATCCAGCCACCTCTGCTTCGGCCTGCAAAAATGCGGTGGCATTCAAGATTTCTCCCAGATGCAAGATGCCACATTTTGGAACTCGGGCTGCTCTTGGAGTGCCAAATGTCTCTCACAATCTGACACCAGGAACATGGCCAGGTGAGTTTAGTTTCCCATGGAAAAGGGCCACCGTTTTTGTCCACCACCCTCATCCAGCCACCTATGCTTCGGCCTGCAAAAATGCCGTGGCATTCAAGATTTCTCCCACATGCAAGATGCCACATTTTGGAACTCGGGCTGCTTTTGGAGTGCCAAATGTCTCCCACAATCTGACACCAGGAACATGGCCAGGTGAGTTTAGTTTCCCATGGAAAAGGGCCACCGTTCATGTTCACCACCCTCATCCTGCCACCTCGGCTACGACCTGCAAAAATGCGGTGGCATTCAAGATTTCTCCCAGATGCAAGATGCCACATTTTGGAACTCGGGCTGCTTTTGGAGTGCCAAATGTCTCCCACAATCTGACACCAGGAACATGGCCAGGTGAGTTTAGTATCCCTTGGAAAAGGGCCACCGTTTGTGTCCACCATTCTCATCCAGCCACCTCGGCTTCGGCCTGCAAAAATGCTGTGGCATTCAAGATTTCTCCCACATGCAAGATGCCACATTTTGGAACTAAGGCTGCCTTTGGAGTGCCAAATGTCTCCCACAATCTGACACCAGGAACATGGCATAGTGAGTTTCATTTCCGATGGAAAAGGGCCACCGTTCATGTCCACCACCCCAAACCTGCCAAATCCTGCCCTATCGGCTTCAGCCTGCAAAAACTGCGGTGGCATTCAAGATTTCTCCCACATGCAAGATGCCACATTTTGGAACTCGGGCTGCTTTTGGAGTGCCAAATGTCTCCCACAATCTGACACCAGGAACATGGCCAGGTGAGTTTAGTTTCCCATGGAAAAGGGCCACCGTTCATGTCCACCACCCACAACCTTCCACCTGGGCTTCGGCCTGCAAAAATGCCGTGGCATTCAAGATTTCTCCCACATGCAAGATGCCACATTTTGGAACTTGGGCTGCTTTTGGAGTGCCAAATGTCTCCCACAATCTGACACCAGGAACATGGCCAGGTGAGTTTAGTTTCCCGTGGAAAAGGGCCACCGTTCATGTCCACCACCCTTATCCTGCCAATCCTGCCCTATCGGCTTCGGCCTGCAAAAATGCCGTGGCATTCAAGATTTCTCCCACATGCAAGATGCCACATTTTGGAACTCGGGCTGCTTTTGGAGTGCCAAATGTCTCCCACAATCTGACACCACGAACATGGCCAGGTGAGTTTAGTTTCCCATGGAAAAGGGCCACCGTTCATGTCCACCACCCCCATCCTGCCCAATCCTGCCCTCTCGGTTTCGGCCTGCAAAAATGCCGTGGCATTCAAGTTTTCTCCCACCTGCAAGATGCCACATTTTTGAACTCGGGCTGCTTTTACAGTGACATAAGTCTCCCACAAACTGACATGAGGAACATCCCCAGGTGAGTTTCGTTTCCCATGGAAAAGGGCCACCGTTCATGTCCACCACCCTCATCCTGCCCAATCCTGCCCTATCGGCTTCTGCCTGCAAAAATGCCGTGACATTCAAGATTTCTCCCACATGCAAGATGCCACATTTTGAAACTCAAGGTGCTTTTGGAGTGCCATAAGTCTCCCACAATCTGACATCAGGAACATGGCCAGGTGAGTTTAGTTTCCAATGGAAAAGGGCCACCGTTCGTGTCCACCACCCTCATTCAGCCTCCTCGGTTTCGTCCTGCAAAAATGCGGTGGCATTCAAGATTTCTCCCACATGCAAGATGCCACATTTTGGAACTCGGGCTGCTTTTGGAGTGCCAAATGTCTCCCACAATCTGACACCAGGAACATGGCCAGGTGAGTTTAGTTTCCCATGGAAAAGGGCCACCGTTCATGTCCACCACCCTTATCCAGCCACCTCTGCTTCGGCCTGCAAAAATGCGGTGGCATTCAAGATTTCTCCCAGATGCAAGATGCCACATTTTGGAACTCGGGCTGCTCTTGGAGTGCCAAATGTCTCTCACAATCTGACACCAGGAACATGGCCAGGTGAGTTTAGTTTCCCATGGAAAAGTGCCACCGTACTTCTCTACCATCCTCATCCGGCCACCTCGGCTTCGGCCTGCAAAAATGCCGTGGCATTCAAGATTTCTCCCACATGCAAGATGCCACATTTTGAAACTCAAGGTGCTTTTGGAGTGCCATAGGTCTCCCACAATCTGACATCAGGAACATGGCCAGGTGAGTTTAGTTTCCCATGGAAAAGGGCCACTGTTCGTGTCCACAACCCTCATCCTGCCCAATCCTGCCCTCTCGGTTTCGGCCTGCAAAAATGCCGTGGCATTCAAGTTTTCTCCCACCTGCAAGATGCCACATTTTGGAACTCGGGCTGCTTTTGGAGTGCCAAATGTCTCCCACAATCTGACACCAGGAACATGGCCAGGTGAGTTTAGTTTCCCATGGAAAAGTGCCACCGTTCATGTCCACCACCCTCATCCAGCCACCTCGGCTTCGGCCTGCAAAAATGCCGTGGCATTCAAGATTTCTCCCACATGCAAGATGCCACATTTTGGAACTTGGGCTGCTTTTGGAGTGCCAAATGTCTCCCACAATCTGACACCAGGAACATGGCCAGGTGAGTTTAGTTTCCCATGGAAAAGGGCCACCGTTCATGTCCACCACCCCCATCCTGCCCAATCCTGCCCTATCGGCTTCGGCCTGCAAAAATGCCGTGGCATTCAAGATTTCTCCCACATGCAAAATGCCACATTTTGGAACTCGGGCTGATTTTGGAGTGCCAAATGTATCCCACAATCTGACACCAGGAACATGGGCAGGTGAGTTTAGTTTCCCATGGAAAAGGGCCACCGTTCATGTCCACCACCCTCATCCGGCCACCTCGGCTTCGGCCTGCAAAAATGCCGTGGCATTCAAGATTTCTCCCACATGCAAGATGCCACATTTTGGAACTCGGGCTGCTTTTGGAGTGCCAAATGTCTCCCACAATCTGACACCAGGAACATGGCCAGGTGAGTTTAGTTTCCCATGGAAAAGGGCCACTGTTCATGTCCACCACCCTCATCCTGCCCAATCCTGCCCTATCGGCTTCGGCCTGCAAAAATGCCGTGGCATTCAAGATTTCTCCCACATGCAAGATGCCACATTTTGGAACTCGGGCTGCTTTTGGAGACCCAAATGTCTCACACAAACTGACATCGGGAACATGGCCAGGTGAGTTTAGTTTCCCATGGAAAAGGGACACCGTTTATGTCCACCACCCTCATCCAGCCACCTATGCTTCGGCCTGCAAAAATGCCGTGGCATTCAAGATTTCTCCCAGATGCAAGATGCCACATTTTGGAACTCGGGCTGCTTTTGGAGTGCCAAAGGTCTCCCAAAATCTGACACCAGGAACATGGCCAGGTGAGTTTAGTTTCCCATAGAAAAGGGCCACCGATCATGTCCACCACTCTCATCCTGCCCAATCCTGCCCTATCGGCTTCGGCCTGCAAAAATGCCGTGGCATTCAAGATTTCTCCCACATGCAAGATGCCACATTTTGAAACTCAAGGTGCTTTTGGAGTGCCATAAGTCTCCCACAATCTGACATCAGGAACATGGCCAGGTGAGTTTAGTTTCCCATGGAAAAGTTCCACCGTTTGTGTCCACCACCCTCATACAGCCACCTCGGTTTCGTCCTGCAAAAAATGCGGTGGCATTCACGATTTCTCCCACCTGCAAGATGCCACATTTTGGAACTTGGGCTGCTTTTGGAGTGCCAAATGTCTCCCAAAATCTGACACCAGGAACATGGCCAGGTGAGTTTAGTTTCCCATGGAAAAGGGCCACTGTTCATGTCCACCACCCTCAACCTTCCACCTGGGCTTCGGCCTGCAAAAATGCCGTGGCATTCAAGATTTCTCCCACATGCAAGATGCCACATTTTGGAACTCGGGCTGCTTTTGGAGTGCCAAATGTCTCCCACAATCTGACACCAGGAACATGGCCAGGTGAGTTTAGTTTCCCGTGGAAAAGGGCCACCGTTCATGTCCACCACCCTCATCCTGCCCAATCCTGCCCTCTCGGCTTCGGCCTGCAAAAATGCCGTTGCATTCAAGATTTCTCCCACATGCAAGATGCCACATTTTGGAACTCGGGCTGATTTTGGAGTGCCAAATGTATCCCACAATCTGACACCAGGAACATGGGCAGGTGAGTTTAGTTTCCCATGGAAAAGGGCCACCGTTTATGTCCACCATCCTCATCCTGCCCAATCCTGCCCTATCGGCTTCGGCCTGCAAAAATGCCGTGGCATTCAAGATTTCTCCCACATGCAAGATGCCACATTTTGGAACTCGGTCTGCTTTTACAGTGACATAAGTCTCCCACAAACTGACATGAGGAACATCGCCTAGTGAGTTTAGTTTCCCATGGAAAAGGGCCACCGTTCATGTCCGCCACCCTCATTCTGCCCAATCCTGCCCTATCGGCTTCTGCCTGCAATAATGCCGTGGCATTCAAGATTTCTCCCAGATGCAAGATGCCACATTTTGGAACTCAGGCTGCCTTTGGAGTGCCAAATGTCTCCCACAATCTGACACCAGGAACATGGCATAGTGAGTTTCATTTCCCATGGAAAAGGGCCACCGTTCATGTCCACCACCCTCATCCAGCCACCTATGCTTCGGCCTGCAAAAATGCCGTGGCATTCAAGATTTCTCCCAGATGCAAGATGCCACATTTTGGAACTCGGGCTGCTTTTGGAGTGCCAAATGTCTCCCACAATCTGACACCAGGAACATGGACAGGTGAGTTTCATTTCCCATGGAAAAGGGCCACCGTTCATGTCCACCACCCTCATCCTGCCCAATCCTGCCCTATCGGCTTCTGCCTGCAAAAATGCCGTGACATTCAAGATTTCTCCCACATGCAAGATGCCACATTTTGAAACTCAAGGTGCTTTTGGAGTGCCATAAATCTCCCACAATCTGACATCAGGAACATGGCCAGGTGAGTTTAGTTTCCCATGGAAAAGGGCCACTGTTCGTGTCCACCACCCTCATTCAGCCACCTCGGTTCCGTCCTGCAAAAAATGCGGTGGCATTCAAGATTTCTCCCACATGCAAGATGCCACATTTTGGAACTTGGGCTGCTTTTGGAGTGCCAAATGTCTCCCACTATCTGACAACAGGAACATGGCCAGGTGAGTTTAGTTTCCCATGGAAAAGGGCCACCGTTCATGTCCACCACCCCCATCCTGCCCAATCCTGCCCTCTCGGCTTCGGCCTGCAAAAATGCCGTGGCATTCAAGATTTCTCCCACATGCAAGATGCCACATTTTGGAACTCGGGCTGCTTTTGGAGTTCCAAATGTCTCCCACAATCTGATATCAGGAACATGGCCAGGTGAGTTTAGTTTCCCATGGAAAAGGGCCACTGTTCGTGTCCACCACCCTCATCCAGCAACCTCGGCTTCGGCCTGCAAAAATGCCGTGGCATTCAAGATTTCTCCCACATGCAAGATGCCACATTTTGGAACTCGGTCTGCTTTTACAGTGACATAAGTCTCCCACAATCTGACACCAGGAACATGGCCAGGTGAGTTTAGTTTCCCATGGAAAAGGGCCACCGTTCATGTCCACCACCCTCATCCTGCCCAATCCTGCCCTATCGTCTGCGGCCTGCAAAAATGCCGTGGCATTCAAGATTTCTCCCACCTGCAAGATGCCACATTTTGGAACTCGGGCTGCTTCTGGTGTGCCAAATGTCTCCCACAATCTGACACCAGGAACATGGCCAGGTGAGTTTAGTTTCCCATGGAAAAGGGCCACCGTTCATGTCCACCACCCTCATCCTGCCCAATCCTGCCCTATCGGCTTCGGCCTGCAAAAATGCCGTGGCATTCAAGATTTCTCCCACATGCAAGATGCCACATTTTGGAACTCGGGCTGCTTTTTGAGTGCCAAATGTCTCCCACAAACTGACATCGGGAACATGGCCAGGTGAGTTTAGTTTCCCATGGAAAAGGGCAACCATTTTTGTCCACCACCCTCATCCAGCCACCTATGCTTCGGCCTGCAAAAATGCCGTGGCATTCAAGATTTCTCCCAGATGCAAGATGCCACATTTTGGAACTCGGGCTGCTTTTGGAGTGCCAAATGTCTCCCACAATCTGACACCAGGAACATGGCCAGGTGAGTTTAGTTTCCCATAGAAAATGGCTACTGTTTGTGTCCACCACCCTCATCCTGCCCTCTCGGCTTCGGCCTGCAAAAATGCCGTGGCATTCAAGATTTCTCCCAGATGCAAGATGCCACATTTTGGAACTTGGGCTGCTTTTGGAGTGCCAAATGTCTCCCACAATCTGACATCAGGAACATGGCCAGGTGAGTTTATTTTCCCATGGAAAAGGGCCACTGTTCATGTCCACCACCCTCAACCTTCCACCTGGGCTTCGGCCTGCAAAAATGCCGTGGCATTCAAGATTTCTCCCACATGCAAGATGCCACGTTTTGGAACTCGGGCTGCTTTTGGAGTGCCAAATGTCTCCCACAATCTGACACCAGGAACATGGCCAGGTGAGTTTAGTTTCCCGTGGAAAAGGGCCACCGTTCATGTCCACCACCCTCATCCTGCCCAATCCTGCCCTCTCGGCTTCGGCCTGCAAAAATGCCGTGGCATTCAAGATTTCTCCCACATGCAAGATGCCACATTTTGGAACTCGGGCTGCTTTTGGAGACCCAAATGTCTCACACAAACTGACATCGGGAACATGGCCAGGTGAGTTTAGTTTCCCATGGAAAAGGGACACCGTTTATGTCCACCACCCTCATCCAGCCACCTATGCTTCGGCCTGCAAAAATGCCGTGGCATTCAAGATTTCTCCCACATGCAAGATGCCACATTTTGGAACTCGGGCTGCTTTTGGAGTGCCAAATGTCTCCCACAATCTGACACCAGGAACATGGCCAGGTGAGTTTAGTTTCCCATGGAAAAGGGCCACCGTTTGTGGCCACCACCCTCATTCAGCCACCTCGGTTTCGTCCTGCAAAAAATGCGGTGGCATTCAAGATTTCTCCCACATGCAAGATGCCACATTTTGGAACTCAGGCTGCCTTTGGAGTGCCAAATGTCTCCCACAATCTGACACCAGGAACATGGCAAGGTGAGTTTTATTTCCGATGGAAAAGGGCCACCGTTCATGTCCACCACCCCCATCCTGCCAAATCCTGCCCTATCCGCTTCAGCCTGCAAAAATGCTGTGGCATTCAAGATTTCTCCCACATGCAAGATGCCACATTTTGGAACTCGGGCTGCTTTTGGAGTGCCAAAGGTCTCCCAAAATCTGACACCAGGAACATGGCCAGGTGAGTTTAGTTTCCCATGGAAAATGGCCACCGTTCATGTCCACCACTCTCATCCTTCCCAATCCTGCCACCCTCGGCTTCGGCCTGCAAAAATGCCGTGGCATTCAAGATTTCTCCCACATGCAAGATGCCACATTTTGAAACTCAAGGTGCTTTTGGAGTACCATAAGTCTCCCACAATCTGACATCAGGAACATGGCCAGGTGAGTTTAGTTTCCCATGGAAAAGTTCCACCGTTTGTGTCCACCACCCTCATTCAGCCACCTCGGTTTCGTCCTGCAAAAAATGCGGTGGCATTCAAGATTTCTCCCACCTGCAAGATGCCACATTTTGGAACTTGGGCTGCTTTTGGAGTGCCAAATGTCTCCCACAATCTGACATCAGGAACATGGCCAGGTGAGTTTAGTTTCCCATGGAAAAGGGCCACTTTTCATGTCCACCACCCTCAACCTTCCACCTGGGCTTCGGCCTGCAAAAATGCCGTGGCATTCAAGATTTCTCCCACATGCAAGATGCCACATTTTGGAACTTGGGCTGCTTTTGGAGTGCCAAATGTCTCCCACAATCTGACACCAGGAACATGGCCAGGTGAGTTTAGTTTCCCGTGGAAAAGGGCCACCGTTCATGTCCACCCACCCTCATCCTGCCCAATCCTGCCCTCGCGGCTTCGGCCTGCAAAAATGCCGTTGCATTCAAGATTTCTCCCAGATGCAAGATGCCACATTTTGGAACTCGGGCTGCTTTTGGAGTGCCAAATGTATCCCACAATCTGACACCACGAACATGGGCAGCTGAGTTTAGTTTCCCATGGAAAAGGGCCACCGTTTATGTCCACCATCCTCATCCTGCCCAATCCTGCCCTATCGGCTTCGGCCTGCAAAAATGCCGTGGCATTCAAGATTTCTCCCACATGCAAGATGCCACATTTTGGAACTCGGGCTGCTTTTACAGTGACATAAGTCTCCCACAAACTGACATGAGGAACATCGCCTAGTGAGTTTAGTTTCCCATGGAAAAGGGCCACCGTTCATGTCCGCCACCCTCATTCTGCCCAATCCTGCCCTATCGGCTTCTGCCTGCAATAATGCCGTGGCATTCAAGATTTCTCCCAGATGCAAGATGCCACATTTTGGAACTCAGGCTGCCTTTGGAATGCCAAATGTCTCCCACAATCTGACACCTGGAACATGGCATAGTGAGATTCATTTCCCATGGAAAAGGGCCACCGTTCATGTCCACCACCCTCATCCTGCCCAATCCTGCCCTATCGGCTTCTGCCTGCAAAAATGCCGTGACATTCAAGATTTCTCCCACATGCAAGATGCCACATTTTGAAACTCAAGGTGCTTTTGGAGTGCCATAAATCTCCCACAATCTGACATCAGGAACATGGCCAGGTGAGTTTAGTTTCCCATGGAAAAGGGCCACTGTTCGTGTCCACCACCCTCATTCAGCCACCTCGGTTTCGTCCTGCAAAATATGCGGTGGCATTCAAGATTTCTCCCACATGCAAGATGCCACATTTTGGAACTTGGGCTGCTTTTGGAGTGCCAAATGTCTCCCACTATCTGACAACAGGAACATGGCCAGGTGAGTTTAGTTTCCCATGGAAAAGGGCCACCGTTCATGTCCACCACCCTCATCCTGCCCAATCCTGCCCTCTCGACTTCGGCCTGCAAAAATGCCGTGGCATTCAAGATTTCTCCCACATGCAAGATGCCACATTTTGGAACTCGGGCTGCTTTTGGAGTTCCAAATGTCTCTCACAATCTGATATCAGGAACATGGCCAGGTGAGTTTAGTTTCCCATGGAAAAGGGCCACTGTTCGTGTCCACCACCCTCATCCAGCAACCTCGGCTTCGGCCTGCAAAAATGCCGTGGCATTCAAGATTTCTCCCACATGCAAGATGCCACATTTTGGAACTCGGGCTGCTTTTGGAGTGCCAAATGTCTCCCACAATCTGACACCAGGAACATGGCCAGGTGAGTTTAGTTTCCCATGGAAAAGGGCCACCGTTCATGTCCACCACCCTCAACCTTCCACCTGGGCTTCGGCCTGCAAAAATGCCGTGGCATTCAAGATTTCTCCCACATGCAAGATGCCACATTTTGGAACTCGGGCTGCTTTTGGAGTGCCAAATGTCTCCCACAATCTGACACCAGGAACATGGCCAGGTGAGTTTAGTTTCCCGTGGAAAAGGGCCACCGTTCATGTCCACCACCCTCATCCTGCCCAATCCTGCCCTATCGGCTTCGGCCTGCAAAAATGCCGTGGCATTCAAGATTTCTCCCACATGCAAGATGCCACATTTTGGAACTCGGGCTGATTTTGGAGTGCAAATGTCTCCCACAATCTGACACCACGAACATGGCCAGGTGAGTTTAGTTTCCCATGGAAAAGGGCCACCGTTCATGTCCACCACCCCCATCCTGCCCAATCCTGCCCTCTCGGTTTCGGCCTGCAAAAATGCCGTGGCATTCAAGTTTTCTCCCACCTGCAAGATGCCACATTATGGAACTCGGGCTGCTTTTACAGTGACATAAGTCTCCCACAAACTGACATGAGGAACATCCCCAGGTGAGTTTCGTTTCCCATGGAAAAGGGCCACCGTTCATGTCCACCACCCTCAACCTGCCCAATCCTGCCCTCTCGGCTTCTGCCTGCAAAAATGCCGTGACATTCAAGATTTCTCCCACATGCAAGATGCCACATTTTGAAACTCAAGGTGCTTTTGGAGTGCCATAAGTCTCCCACAATCTGACATCAGGAACATGGCCAGGTGAGTTTAGTTTCCAATGGAAAAGGGCCACCGTTAGTGTCCACTACCCTCATCAAGCCACCTATGCTTCGGCCTGCAAAAATGCCGTGGCATTCAAGATTTCTCCCACATGCAAGATGCCACATTTTGGAACTCGGGCTGCTTTTGGAGTGCCAAATGTCTCCCACAATCTGACACCAGGAACATGGCCAGGTGAGTTTAGTATCCCTTGGAAAAGGGCCACCGTTTGTGTCCACCATTCTCATCCAGCCACCTCGGCTTCGGCCTGCAAAAATGCTGTGGCATTCAAGATTTCTCCCACATGCAAGATGCCACATTTTGGAACTAAGGCTGCCTTTGGAGTGCCAAATGTCTCCCACAATCTGACACCAGGAACATGGCATAGTGAGTTTCATTTCCGATGGAAAAGGGCCACCGTTCATGTCCACCACCCCCATCCTGCCAAATCCTGCCCTATCGGCTTCAGCCTGCAAAAATGCCGTGGCATTCAAGATTTCTCCCACATGCAAGATGCCACATTTTGGAACTCGGGCTGCTTTTGGAGTGCCAAATGTCTCCCAAAATCTGACACCAGGAACATGGCCAGGTGAGTTTAGTTTCCCATGGAAAAGGGCCACCGTTCGTGTCCTTCACCCTCATCCTGCCCAAATCTGCCCTATCAGCTTCGTCCTGCAAAAAATGCGGTGGCATTCAAGATTTCTCCCACATGCAAGATGCCACATTTTGGAACTCAGGCTGCTTTTGGAGTGCCAAATGTCTCCCACAATCTGACACCAGGAACATGGCCAGGTGAGTTTAGTTTCCCATGGAAAAGGGCCACCGTTCATGTCCACCACCCTCAACCTTCCACCTGGGCTTCGGCCTCCAAAAATGCCGTGGCATTCAAGATTTCTCCCACATGCAAGATGCCACATTTTGGAACTCGGGCTGCTTTTGGAGTGCCAAATGTCTCCCACAATCTGACACCAGGAACATGGCCAGGTGAGTTTAGTTTCCCGTGGAAAAGGGCCACCGTTCATGTCCACCACCCTCATCCTGCCCAATCCTGCCCTATCGGCTTCGGCCTGCAAAAATGCCGTGGCATTCAAGATTTCTCCCACATGCAAGATGCCACATTTTGGAACTCGGGCTGCTTTTGGAGACCCAAATGTCTCACACAATCTGACATCAGGAACATGGCCAGGTGAGTTTAGTTTCCCATGGAAAAGGGCCACCGTTCATGTCCACCACCCTCATCCAGCCACCTCTGCTTCGGCCTGCAAAAATGCGGTGGCATTCAAGATTTCTCCCACATGCAAGATGCCACATTTTGGAACTCGGGCTGCTTTTGGAGTGCCAAAGGTCTCCCAAAATCTGACACCAGGAACATGGCCAGGTGAGTTTAGTTTCCCATGGAAAATGGCCACCGTTCATGTCCACCACTCTCATCCTTCCCAATCCTGCCACCCTCGGCTTCGGCCTGCAAAAATGCCGTGGCATTCAAGATTTCTCCCACATGCAAGATGCCACATTTTGAAACTCAAGGTGCTTTTGGAGTACCATAAGTCTCCCACAATCTGACATCAGGAACATGGCCAGGTGAGTTTAGTTTCCCATGGAAAAGTTCCACCGTTTGTGTCCACCACCCTCATTCAGCCACCTCGGTTTCGTCCTGCAAAAAATGCGGTGGCATTCAAGATTTCTCCCACCTGCAAGATGCCACATTTTGGAACTTGGGCTGCTTTTGGAGTGCCAAATGTCTCCCACAATCTGACATCAGGAACATGGCCAGGTGAGTTTAGTTTCCCATGGAAAAGGGCCACTTTTCATGTCCACCACCCTCAACCTTCCACCTGGGCTTCGGCCTGCAAAAATGCCGTGGCATTCAAGATTTCTCCCACATGCAAGATGCCACATTTTGGAACTTGGGCTGCTTTTGGAGTGCCAAATGTCTCCCACAATCTGACACCAGGAACATGGCCAGGTGAG
>NW_026960758.1:0-46111 GCF_021018805.1 Prinia subflava | reverse complement strand
CTACTCTTTCTCCTAGCCATATCTAGCCTAGCCGTATACTCTATTCTATGATCAGGATGAGCCTCCAACTCAAAATATGCCCTAATTGGAGCACTACGAGCAGTAGCCCAAACCATCTCGTATGAAGTCACCCTAGCAATTATCCTACTCTCCATCATCCTACTCAGCGGAAATTACAACCTAAGCACTCTCGCAACCACCCAAGAACCCCTGTACCTTATCTTCTCATGCTGGCCACTAGCCATAATATGATACGTATCCACACTAGCCGAGACAAACCGAGCCCCATTTGACCTTACAGAGGGGGAGTCAGAACTAGTCTCTGGCTTCAACGTGGAATATGCAGCAGGACCATTCGCTTTATTCTTCCTAGCCGAATACGCCAACATCATGCTAATAAACACACTAACTACCATCTTATTCTTCAACCCAAGCTTCCTAAACCCTCCGCAAGAACTATTCCCTGTGATTCTAGCCACAAAAGTCCTCCTACTATCTGCTGGTTTCCTATGAGTCCGTGCTTCATATCCGCGCTTCCGATACGACCAGCTAATACACCTTCTATGAAAAAACTTCCTCCCACTCACACTGGCGATATGCTTGTGACACACCAGCATATCAATCTGTTACGCTGGACTTCCCCCCTACCTAAGAACCATAAAAGGAAATGTGCCTGAACGTCCCAAAGGGTCACTATGATAAAGTGAACATAGAGGTATACCAGCCCTCTCATTTCCTAACTTAGAAAAACAGGAATCGAACCTGCACTAAAGGGATCAAAACCCTCCATACTCCCATTATATTACTTTCTAGTAGGGTCAGCTAACAAAGCTATCGGGCCCATACCCCGAAAATGATGGTTTAACCCCTTCCCCTACTAATGAACCCACAAGCAAAATTAATTTTCGCAATCAGCCTGTTTATAGGGACTGCCATCACAATCTCGAGCAACCACTGAATAATAGCCTGGGCCGGCCTTGAAATCAACACCCTAGCAATCCTGCCACTGATCTCAAAATCCCACCATCCACGAGCCATTGAAGCCGCAACCAAGTACTTCCTTACCCAAGCAACTGCCTCCGCACTAGTCTTATTTTCCAGCATAACCAATGCATGGCACACCGGACAATGGGACATCACCCAACTAACCCATCCAATATCGTGCCTCATCCTAACCTCCGCCCTAGCAATAAAACTAGGACTAGTCCCATTTCATTTCTGATTCCCAGAAGTCCTCCAAGGGTCCCCACTTACCACAGGCCTCCTCCTATCAACAATGATAAAATTACCCCCTATCTCACTGCTATTCATAACATCACCCTCACTAAACCCTACTCTGCTAGCCTGCATAGCAATCATATCTGCCGCTCTGGGAGGATGAATAGGACTAAACCAAACACAAATCCGAAAAATCCTAGCCTTCTCCTCCATCTCCCATCTAGGATGGATAACAATCATTATCTCGTACAACCCTAAACTAACCTTACTTAATTTTTACCTCTACACACTAATAACAATAGCAGTATTCCTAACTTTAAACACAATTAAAGTCTCAAAACTATCAACCCTAATAACTGCATGGACAAAGGTACCAGCACTAAACGCCATACTACTACTAACAATACTCTCTATAGCAGGACTGCCCCCATTAACAGGTTTCCTCCCAAAATGACTTATCATCCAAGAGCTAACTAAACAAGACATAATCCCAATAGCAACTTCAATCTCCCTCCTATCACTCCTAAGCCTATTCTTCTATCTTCGCCTAGCATACTGTGCAACAATCACACTACCCCCACACACCACCAACCACATTAAACAATGACATACTAACAAACCAACCAGCACCTTAATTGCCATCCTAATCACCATATCAACTGCACTCCTACCGGTTTCACCACTAATCACCACTATTATTTAAGAAACTTAGGATCACTTAAACCGAAGGCCTTCAAAGCCTTAAACAAGAGTTAAACCCTCTTAGTTTCTGCTAAGATCCGCAGGATGCTACCCCACATCTCCTGAATGCAACCCAGGTACTTTAATTAAGCTAGGACCTTACAACCCAACTAGGTAGATGGGCTTCGATCCCACAACAATATAGTTAACAGCTACATGCCCTAACCAACAGGCTTCTACCTAAGACTTCGGCGCAATCAATACGCATCTGCGAGTTTGCAACCCGCCGTGAATTTCACCACAAAGCCGATAAGAAGAGGAATTGAACCTCTGTAAAAAGGACTACAGCCTAACGCTTATACACTCAGCCATCTTACCTGTGACATTCATTAACCGATGATTATTCTCAACCAACCACAAAGATATCGGTACCCTATACCTAATTTTCGGCGCATGGGCCGGAATAGTGGGCACCTCACTAAGCCTTCTCATCCGAGCAGAACTAGGCCAACCAGGAGCCCTGCTCGGAGACGACCAAATCTACAACGTGATCGTTACAGCACATGCTTTCGTAATAATCTTCTTTATAGTTATACCAATTATGATCGGGGGCTTCGGCAACTGACTAGTCCCCCTAATAATTGGGGCCCCAGACATAGCATTCCCACGAATGAACAACATAAGCTTCTGACTTCTACCACCCTCTTTCCTCCTTCTCCTGGCTTCCTCCACAGTCGAGGCAGGAGCAGGTACGGGCTGAACAGTGTACCCCCCATTAGCCGGCAACTTAGCCCATGCTGGAGCTTCAGTTGACCTAGCCATCTTCTCCCTTCACCTAGCTGGAATCTCATCAATTCTGGGCGCAATCAACTTTATCACCACAGCAATTAACATAAAACCACCAGCCCTCTCCCAATACCAAACCCCCCTATTTGTCTGATCAGTACTTATCACAGCAGTCCTACTGCTTCTCTCCCTCCCTGTACTCGCTGCCGGAATCACTATACTACTAACCGACCGCAACCTAAATACCACTTTCTTTGACCCGGCAGGAGGAGGAGACCCAGTACTTTATCAACACCTATTCTGATTCTTCGGACACCCTGAAGTCTACATCCTCATTCTACCAGGATTCGGAATCATCTCCCACGTCGTAACCTACTACTCAGGAAAAAAAGAACCTTTCGGTTATATAGGAATGGTATGAGCTATACTTTCCATCGGGTTCCTAGGATTTATCGTTTGGGCCCACCATATATTCACAGTAGGCATGGACGTAGACACCCGAGCATACTTCACATCAGCCACTATAATCATCGCCATCCCAACTGGCATTAAAGTATTCAGCTGACTAGCAACACTCCACGGAGGCATTATCAAATGAGACCCACCCATACTATGGGCCCTAGGATTCATCTTCCTATTCACCATCGGGGGCCTAACAGGGATCGTTTTAGCAAACTCTTCACTAGACATTGCTCTGCACGATACCTACTATGTAGTAGCTCACTTCCACTATGTACTATCAATAGGAGCAGTATTCGCAATTCTAGCCGGATTCACACACTGATTCCCACTATTCACCGGGTACACTCTACATTCCACATGAGCCAAAATCCACTTCGGAGTAATATTTGTAGGCGTTAACCTCACCTTCTTCCCACAACACTTCCTTGGCCTAGCTGGCATGCCACGTCGATACTCAGACTACCCAGACGCCTACACACTATGAAACACCATCTCATCAGTAGGTTCCCTAATCTCTATAACAGCCGTAATCATGCTAGTATTCATCATCTGAGAAGCCTTCGCATCCAAACGCAAAGCTTTCCAACCAGAACTTACAAGCACAAATATCGAATGAATCTACGGTTGCCCACCCCCATTCCACACCTTTGAAGAACCAGCCTTTGTCCAAGTACAAGAAAGGAAGGACTCGAACCCTCATATGTTGGTTTCAAGCCAACCGCATAAAACCACTTATGCTTCTTTCTCATAGAGACGCTAGTAAAACGATTACATAGCCTTGTCAAGGCTATATTGCAGGTGAAAACCCTGTGCGCCTCAAAATATGGCCAACCACTCACAACTTAATTTCCAAGACGCCTCATCACCAATTATAGAAGAACTGATACAATTCCACGACCACGCCATAATAGTGGCCCTAGCCATCTGCAGCTTGGTCCTCTATCTACTGACTCTAATACTAACAGGTAAACTCTCATCAAATACAGTTGATGCACAGGCGATCGAACTAGTATGAACAATCCTACCAGCCATAGTACTAATCACCCTAGCCCTGCCATCCCTGCGCATCCTATACATGATGGATGAAGTCAACCAACCAGACCTCACTCTAAAAGCCATTGGACACCAATGGTACTGATCCTACGAGTACACCGACTTCAAAGACCTAACATTCGACTCCTACATAACACCAACATCAGAGCTCCCACTAGGACACTTTCGACTTCTAGAAGTAGACCACCGTGTTATCGTCCCAATAAACTCTACCATCCGAGTTATTGTCACCGCTGACGACGTCCTGCACTCATGAGCTGTACCAAGCCTAGGCGTCAAAACGGATGCAATCCCAGGACGACTAAACCAAACTTCCTTCCTAGCAAACCGACCAGGAGTATTCTACGGACAATGCTCAGAGATCTGCGGAGCAAACCACAGCTTCATACCAATCGTAGTAGAGTCCACACCACTTGACAACTTCGAAAACTGATCTTCTCTACTATCTTCCTAATCATTAAGAAGCTATGAAACAGCGTTAGCCTTTTAAGCTAGAGAAAGAGGGACGCTAACCCTCCTTAATGACATGCCACAACTCAACCCAAATCCATGATTTTTTATCATACTAACCTCATGACTAACATTTTCAATAATCATCCAACCTAAAATCCTATCCATAACATCCCCAAACCCACCACTCAACAAGACCACTACCACCACCCCTACTACCCCATGAACTTGACCATGAACCTAAGTTTCTTCGACCAATTCTCAAGTCCATCCCTACTGGGCATTCCACTAATCCTCATCTCAATCACTTTCCCAGCCCTACTACTACCGTCACAAAACAACCGCTGGGTGACGAGCCGTCTATCCACCCTACAACTATGAGCGGTCAACCTCATCACAAAGCAACTAATAATACCACTGAACAAAAAAGGACACAAATGAGCCCTAATCCTAACCTCATTAATGGTATTCCTCCTACTAATCAACCTTCTAGGCCTATTGCCCTACACATTCACTCCAACCACCCAACTATCCATGAGCCTAGCCCTAGCCTTCCCACTATGACTAGCCACCCTCCTCACAGGGTTACGCAACCAACCTTCAACTACCCTAGGGCACCTGCTACCAGAAGGCACTCCAACACCGCTGATCCCAGCACTGGTCTTAATTGAAACAACAAGCCTTCTAATTCGTCCTATTGCGCTAGGAGTACGACTAACAGCCAACCTCACAGCAGGACACCTTTTAATCCAACTTATTTCTACCGCCACGATCGCCTTACTATCGACCATACCTATGGTCTCCCTACTAACATTCCTAATCCTGCTGCTACTAACCATCCTGGAAGTAGCCGTAGCCATGATCCAGGCCTACGTCTTTGTCCTCCTACTCAGCCTCTACCTCCAAGAAAACATCTAACACAATGGCACACCAAGCACACTCCTACCACATAGTAGATCCAAGCCCATGACCCATCTTCGGAGCAGCCGCCGCCCTACTAACCACGTCCGGCCTAACCATATGATTCCACTACCACTCCCCACAACTACTTGCCATTGGCCTATTATCAACCACCCTAGTCATATTCCAATGATGACGAGACATTGTACGCGAAAGCACATTCCAAGGTCACCACACTCCCACCGTCCAAAAAGGGCTACGATACGGCATAGTCCTGTTCATCACATCAGAAGCTTTCTTCTTCCTAGGCTTCTTCTGAGCCTTCTTCCACTCAAGCCTAGCCCCAACCCCAGAACTAGGAGGACAATGACCACCAGCAGGAATCAAACCCTTGAACCCCATAGAAGTACCGCTACTAAACACTGCCATCCTACTAGCTTCAGGAATCACCGTCACATGAGCCCATCACGCTATCATAGAGGCCCGCCGAAAACAAGCAATCTATGCTCTCACCTTAACTGTCCTCCTAGGATTCTACTTTACCGCACTACAAGCCATAGAATACTACGAAGCTCCCTTCTCCATCGCAGACGGAGTATACGGGTCTACCTTCTTCGTAGCCACTGGATTTCACGGCCTACACGTAATCATTGGCTCCACATTCCTCCTAATCTGCCTCCTACGCCTCATTAAATTCCACTTTACACCAAACCATCACTTTGGTTTCGAAGCAGCAGCCTGATACTGACACTTTGTAGACGTCGTATGACTATTCCTATATATCTCTATTTACTGATGAGGATCCTGCTCTTCTAGTATACTAATTACAATCGACTTCCAATCCTTAAAATCTGGTTCAAACCCAGAGAAGAGCAATAAACATAATCACATTTATAATCACCCTATCCATAACCCTAAGCATCGCCCTAACCATACTAAACCTATGACTGGCCCAAACGAACCCAGACTCAGAAAAACTATCCCCATACGAATGCGGCTTTGACCCATTAGGATCCGCTCGACTACCATTCTCCATTCGATTCTTCCTAGTAGCAATCCTATTCCTACTGTTCGACCTAGAAATTGCCCTACTCCTACCTCTTCCATGAGCCACCCAACTCCAAGCCCCAACCACTACACTAACATGAGCCTCAGTCCTTATCCTACTCCTCACCCTAGGTCTAGTGTACGAATGAACCCAAGGAGGGCTAGAATGGGCCGAATAACAGAAAGTTAGTCTAACCAAGACAGTTGATTTCGACTCAACAGATTATAGCCACAACCCTATAACTTTCTTAATGACCCTCCTACACCTAAGCTTCTACTCAGCCTTCTCCCTAAGCGCCTTAGGCCTAGCCTTCCACCGAACCCACCTAATCTCAGCCTTACTATGCTTAGAGGGCATGATATTGTCTATATATGTAGCCCTGTCAATATGACCCATCCAAACACAAATAACATCCGCCACCATACTACCAATACTTATACTAACATTCTCAGCCTGCGAAGCAGGAACGGGGCTCGCCCTACTAGTAGCCTCAACACGCACCCACGGTTCAGACCACCTCCACAACTTTAACCTCCTAAAATGCTAAAAATCATCATACCAACTATTATACTCCTTCCCATGACCATATCCTCACCCAGCAAGTACCTTTGGGCTAATACCACAACACACAGCATATTAATTGCCGCCATTAGCCTACAGCTATTCACCCCAACATACTACCCAAACAAAAACCTATCTCACTGGACTGCTATCGACCAAATCTCTTCACCACTACTAGTCCTATCATGTTGACTCCTGCCTCTGATGCTAATGGCAAGTCAAAACCATCTAGAACAAGAACCAACCAACCGCAAACGAATCTTCATCACAACAATCATTCTAGCTCAACTATTCATCCTATCAGCCTTCTCAGCCTCGGAACTCATACTATTCTACATTGCTTTTGAAGCAACCCTAATCCCCACATTAATCCTCATCACCCGATGAGGAAACCAACCAGAACGACTTAAAGCCGGAATCTACCTACTGTTCTACACGCTTGCCAGCTCACTCCCCCTACTAATCGCCATCCTGCACCTACACAACCAAACTGGCACATTATACTTCCCAATACTTAAACTATCCCACCCAACCATCACACACTCCTGAACGGGCCTAGCAGCCAGCTTAGCCCTTCTCGTAGCATTCATGGTCAAAGCTCCACTATACGGACTACACCTATGACTGCCTAAAGCTCATGTAGAGGCCCCAATTGCCGGCTCAATGCTTCTCGCAGCCCTGCTCTTAAAACTGGGAGGCTACGGCATCATACGAGTCACTATCCTAGTAAACCCATCCCTAAACAACCTGCACTACCCATTCATCACCCTCTCTCTATGGGGAGCGCTCATAACTAGTGCCATCTGCCTACGACAAATCGACCTAAAGTCACTAATCGCTTACTCATCAGTAAGCCACATAGGCCTTGTCATCGCCGCAACTATAATCCAAACCCAATGAGCATTCTCAGGAGCAATGATCCTAATAATTTCACACGGACTAACCTCATCCATACTATTCTGCCTAGCCAACACAAACTACGAACGCACCCACAGCCGAATTCTACTACTAACACGAGGCATCCAGCCCCTACTCCCATTAATAGCCATCTGATGACTTTTAGCCAACCTAACAAACATGGCACTACCCCCCACAACTAACCTTATAGCAGAACTAACCATTGTAATCGCCCTGTTCAACTGATCCTCCCTAACAATCATCCTAACAGGCATTGCAATCCTCCTAACTGCCTCATACACCCTATACATACTAACAATGACACAACGAGGAGCACTCCCATCCCACATCACATCAATCCAAAACTCCTCCACACGAGAGCATCTTCTTATAGCCCTACACATAATCCCAATAGCCCTCCTCATCTTAAAGCCAGAGCTAATCTCCGGCATCCCAGTATGCAAGTATAGTTTCAACCCAAACATTAGACCGTGACTCTAAAGATAGAAGTTAAAACCTTCTTACCTGCCGAGGGGAGGTTTAACCAACAAGAACTGCTAATTCTTGCATCTGAGTCTAAAACCTCAGCCCCCTTACTTTCAAAGGATAATAGCAATCCAATGGTCTTAGGAACCACGTATCTTGGTGCAAATCCAAGTGAAAGTAATGGACCTACCACTAACCCTAAACACATTCACACTATTAACCCTAACAACCCTAACTACTCCAATCATTTTCCCACTATTATCAGACAGCCTCAAAAACACTCCCAACACCATCACACAAACAGTCAAAGCCTCATTTCTAATCAGCTTAGTCCCAATAACAATCCACATCCACTCAGGTATGGAAGGCCTGGTCTCCTCATGAGAATGAAAATTCATCATAAACTTCAAAATCCCAATCAGCCTTAAACTAGACTTTTACTCCCTTACATTCTTCCCAATTGCCCTATTCGTGTCATGGTCAATCCTGCAATTCGCAACATGATACATGGCCTCAGACCCACACATCACAAAATTCTTCACCTTCCTCCTACTGTTCCTAATTACCATGCTAATCCTAATCATCGCCAATAACCTATTTGTCCTGTTCATTGGATGAGAAGGAGTAGGGATCATATCCTTCCTCCTGATCAGCTGATGACACGGACGAGCAGAAGCCAACACCGCCGCCCTACAAGCAGTGCTTTACAACCGAATCGGAGACATTGGCCTCATCCTTTGCATAGCATGACTAGCCTATACCATAAACACCTGAGAACTCCAACAATTCCCCTCCACTTCACAGACCCCAACCTTACCCCTCCTAGGGCTGATCCTGGCAGCAACAGGCAAATCCGCTCAATTTGGATTACACCCATGACTCCCATCCGCAATAGAAGGCCCAACCCCAGTCTCAGCCTTACTACACTCAAGCACTATAGTAGTGGCCGGAATCTTCCTACTAATCCGAACCCACCCACTATTCCACAACAACCAAACAGCCCTCTCTCTCTCTGCCTTTGCCTGGGAGCCCTCTCCACCCTATTTGCAGCCACATGTGCCCTCACACAGAACGACATCAAAAAAATTATCGCCTTCTCCACCTCAAGTCAGCTAGGCCTAATAATAGTCACTATTGGATTAAACCTTCCACAACTAGCCTTCCTACACATCTCAACCCACGCATTCTTCAAGGCCATGCTATTCCTCTGCTCAGGCTCCATCATCCACAGCCTCAACGGAGAACAAGACATCCGAAAAATAGGAGGCCTCCAAAAAATGCTCCCAACAACCACCTCATGTCTCACTATCGGTAACCTAGCACTAATAGGAACCCCATTCCTAGCAGGATTTTACTCAAAGGACCAAATCATCGAAAACCTAAACACCTCATACCTAAACTCATGAGCCCTGCTCCTAACCCTGCTAGCCACATCATTCACCGCGGTCTATACAATCCGCATGACCGTTCTAGTCCAAAGCGGCTTCACCCGAATCCCTCCCCTAACCTCAATAAACGAAAACAACCCTGCAGTAATCCGCCCAATCACCCGACTAGCACTAGGAAGCATCACAGCTGGTTTAATCATTACCTCATACATCCTACCAACAAAAACACCACCCACAACCATACCCACATCAATCAAAATAACGGCCCTAGTAGTAACAGCCCTAGGAATCGCCCTAGCACTCGAACTATCAAAAATAGCCCAAACCCTAATCCTGACCAAACAAAACCCATTCTACAACTTCTCAATCTCCCTAGGCTATTTCAACCTACTAACCCACCGATCAAGCGTAACAAACCTATTATCAGGAGGACAAAACATCGCCTCACACCTCATAGACCTTTCCTGATACAAGCTATTAGGCCCAGAAGGCCTAGCCAATATGCAGTCAACAACATCCAAAACCGCTACCACATTCCACCAAGGCCTAATCAAAGCCTACCTAGGGTCCTTTGCCCTATCCATCCTAATCATCATTATTTCCACATACAGAAAACTTAATGGCCCCAAATCTTCGTAAAAACCACCCCCTACTAAAAGTCATCAACGACGCCCTAATTGACCTACCAACACCATCAAATATCTCATCATGATGAAACTTTGGATCCCTACTGGGTGTTTGCCTAGCCACACAAATCGTCACAGGACTACTGCTAGCCATACACTACACAGCAGACACCTCCCTAGCCTTCTCCTCCGTCACCCACATATGCCGAGACGTCCAATTCGGCTGACTAATCCGAAACCTCCACGCAAACGGAGCTTCATTCTTCTTCATCTGCATCTACCTTCACATCGGCCGAGGCTTCTACTACGGCTCATACTTAAACAAAGAAACCTGAAACGTAGGGGTCATCCTCCTACTCACCCTCATAGCAACAGCCTTCGTAGGATACGTCCTGCCATGAGGACAAATATCATTCTGAGGAGCCACAGTCATCACGAACCTATTCTCAGCCATCCCCTACATCGGACAAACACTAGTTGAATGAGCATGAGGCGGATTCTCAGTAGACAACCCCACACTCACTCGATTCTTCGCTATCCACTTCCTACTACCATTCGTCATTGTAGGATTAACACTAGTCCACCTCACCCTCCTACACGAAACCGGATCAAACAATCCACTAGGTATCCCATCAGACTGCGACAAAATCCCATTCCACCCCTACTACTCCACAAAAGACATCGTAGGGTTCGCACTAATATTTATCCCCCTCGCCAGCCTAGCTCTATTCTTACCCAACCTGCTAGGAGACCCAGAAAACTTCACACCAGCCAACCCACTAGCCACACCCCCTCACATCAAACCCGAATGATACTTCCTATTCGCCTACGCCATCCTACGATCCATCCCAAACAAACTAGGAGGAGTCCTGGCCCTAGCCGCCTCCGTCCTAGTACTATTTCTCATGCCCCTCCTGCACACATCCAAACTACGTTCAATAACATTCCGCCCACTGTCACAAATTCTGTTTTGAACACTAGTAGCAAACCTTCTAGTACTAACCTGAGTAGGCAGCCAGCCAGTTGAACACCCATTCATCATCATTGGCCAACTAGCCTCATTTACCTACTTCACTATCATTCTAGTCCTCTTCCCAATTGTTTCCATCGTAGAAAACAAAATACTCAAACTCTAATACTCTAATAGTTTATTAAAACATTGGTCTTGTAAGCCAAAGATTGAAGACTCAACCTCTTCTTAGAGTTTCCCCCCCCCCCCTCCAAAAATTTTCGGCCGCGCCGGAAAGAATTAAAGAAAAGGGCCCCTCCAAAAATTTTCGGCCGCGCCGGAAAGAATTAAAGAAAAGGGCCCCTCCAAAAATTTTCGGCCGCGCCGGAAAGAATTAAAGAAAAGGGCCCCTCCAAAAATTTTCGGCCGCGCCGGAAAGAATTAAAGAAAAGGGCCCCTCCAAAAATTTTCGGCCGCGCCGGAAAAAAATTAAAGAAAAGGCCCCCCCCCCCCTTACCCCCCCCGCGGCTTTTTCATATTACTTAAGGTATGTATTGCGCCACATTAATTTATTATCCCCATCAGGCACTACATTAATGTAGGATATTCCACCCAAAGACCAACCTCACCTCCAACCCCCGCCCAACATTTTCTCCAAATAGATAATGTGCGAGCAGTCACACCACCCCCCCATTTTTGCTTCAGGTACCATCACACCCAGCTAACCCGACCAACATCACACTACAAGCGTCACCCGAGATCGACAGTCTCTACAACGTACCTAACAACCAGCCCCGGATACGAGGGAATGTCCCAGCGCACCTTTGAATTCACGAGGTCATACAATTCGCCCACCTCCTAAAGCAAGCCTCTCGACCAACAGCTTTCAAGCGCTCACAAGCCAGAGAACCTGGTTATCTATTAACCGTGCTCCTCACGAGAACCGAGCTACTCAACGTCAGTTATACCCACGTCCCTTGTCTTGAGCCATACTTTCCCTCTTACCCTCGAGGCCCTACTTGCTCTTTTGCGCCACCCGTGGTAACTTCAGGACCATAAACTGCCTCGCCCTCTCTACTTGCTCTTCACAGATACAAGTGCTGGGGATGGACGCTCCTCATTTCCTCTCGTTATCGCGACATTTCCTTTCTCTTTCTCTTCTCTTCTTCTGGGGGCGTCTTCAATATGCCCTTCCAGTGCGTAGCAGGAGATATCTTCCTCTTGACGTGAGCATCACATTACCGGCGAGCTACCTGCCGACCACCTGTAAGCCCATAGTGTCATGGTTGAAGGATAAGGTCGTCGCAAACTTGACACTGATGCACTTTAGCCTCATTCATGAAACCCGCGCTTTTTACCTCTTAAGCCATTGAATAATGCAATGGTCACCGGACATAACTATTTTATTCTCACTTTGCTGAGACTTATACCTAAACCCATCATTTCACCCCCAAAATTTATTCACTTCATTTTTTATCGTGTAATTTTCATCAAAACAAACAAATAATTAACTATATATCCCTATATTATTCATGCAACCAAATTACACACCCCCCCACAACCTCAGAAAGAAAGGAATTAAACCTCCATCACCAACTCCCAAAGCTGGCATTTTAGACTAAACTACTTTCTGACACAACCCTAGACAGCCCGAATAGCCCCCCGAGACAACCCCCGCACAAGCTCTAGAACCACAAACAAAGTTAACAACAACCCCCATCCACCCACCAAGAACAACCCAACCCCACACGAATAAAACATAGCCACCCCACTAAAATCCAACCGTCCTACCAATAAACCACCACTATCAACCGTCCCCCCATCAACTAAAACCACAGAAGTACCTAGCACAACAGCACCAGCTCCAACAACTAACCCAATCCCCAATCCATACCCAACAACCCCCCAATCTACCCAAGCCTCAGGATAAGGATCCGCCGCCAATGAAACCGAATAAACAAACACCACCAACATCCCCCCCAAATACACTATAACAAGCACCAAAGACATGAAAGAAGCACCCAAACTAACCAACCAACCACAGCCAGCAATAGACGCCACGACCAACCCAACCACTCCATAATAAGGGGATGGATTAGAAGCAACCGCCAGCCCACCCAGAACAAAACAAAGCCCTATAAACAGAACAAACTTCATCATAATTCCCGCCCAGCCTCTACCTGGGATCTGCAGCCTGAAAAACTGCCGTTATCCTTTAACTACAGGAACTACTCCATTCAACATCACCACCAACATCACTTTTTATACTTCATTTTCACCATACCAACTATTCCCCCCCCCCCCCCTTACCCCCCCCGCGGCTTTTTCATATTACTTAAGGTATGTATTGCGCCACATTAATTTATTATCCCCATCAGGCACTACATTAATGTAGGATATTCCACCCAAAGACCAACCTCACCTCCAACCCCCGCCCAACATTTTCTCCAAATAGATAATGTGCGAGCAGTCACACCACCCCCCCATTTTTGCTTCAGGTACCATCACACCCAGCTAACCCGACCAACATCACACTACAAGCGTCACCCGAGATCGACAGTCTCTACAACGTACCTAACAACCAGCCCCGGATACGAGGGAATGTCCCAGCGCACCTTTGAATTCACGAGGTCATACAATTCGCCCACCTCCTAAAGCAAGCCTCTCGACCAACAGCTTTCAAGCGCTCACAAGCCAGAGAACCTGGTTATCTATTAACCGTGCTCCTCACGAGAACCGAGCTACTCAACGTCAGTTATACCCACGTCCCTTGTCTTGAGCCCATACTTTCCCTCTTACCCTCGAGGCCCTACTTGCTCTTTTGCGCCACCCGTGGTAACTTCAGGACCATAAACTGCCTCGCCCTCTCTACTTGCTCTTCACAGATACAAGTGCTGGGGATGGACGCTCCTCATTTCCTCTCGTTATCGCGACATTTCCTTTCTCTTTCTCTTCTCTTCTTCTGGGGGCGTCTTCAATATGCCCTTCCAGTGCGTAGCAGGAGATATCTTCCTCTTGACGTGAGCATCACATTACCGGCGAGCTACCTGCCGACCACCTGTAAGCCCATAGTGTCATGGTTGAAGGATAAGGTCGTCGCAAACTTGACACTGATGCACTTTAGCCTCATTCATGAAACCCGCGCTTTTTACCTCTTAAGCCATTGAATAATGCAATGGTCACCGGACATAACTATTTTATTCTCACTTTGCTGAGACTTATACCTAAACCCATCATTTCACCCCCAAAATTTATTCACTTCATTTTTTATCGTGTAATTTTCATCAAAACAAACAAATAATTAACTATATATCCCTATATTATTCATGCAACCAAATTACACACCCACCACTACGACACTTAACCCAAACTTACCTGCCTTTTTTTGGACAAAAAACCAAACAAAAACAACACATCACCACTCACCAAACCAAACCCACCTAAGTCTTTGTAGCTTACAAAAAGCATGACACTGAAGATGTCAAGACGGCAGCCACACGCACCCAAAGACAAAAGACTTAGTCCTAACCTTACTGTTGGTTGTTGCTAAATATATACATGCAAGTATCCGCGCTCCAGTGTAGATGCCCTGGGTACCCTAAATTTAGGTCGACAGGAGCGGGTATCAGGCACACCCATCACCGTAGCCCAAAACGCCTTGCAATTGCCACACCCCCACGGGTATTCAGCAGTAATTAATATTAAGCAATGAGTGCAAACTTGACTTAGTTATAGCAAGCTAAGGGTCGGTAAATCCTGTGCCAGCCACCGCGGTCATACAGGAGACCCAAATCAACATTACTTAACGGCGTAAAGAGTGGTCACATGTTATCCAAGTAGCTAAGATTAAAAGGCAGCTGAGCCGTAGAAAGCCAAAGATGCCCATAAGGCCCCTACTTAAAGAAGATCTTAGAACAACGATTTATTGAAGCCCACGAAAGCCAGGGCCCAAACTGGGATTAGATACCCCACTATGCCTGGCCCTAAATCTTGATGCTCGATCTTACCGGAGCATCCGCCCGAGAACTACGAGCACAAACGCTTAAAACTCTAAGGACTTGGCGGTGCCCCAAACCCACCTAGAGGAGCCTGTTCTATAATCGATGATCCACGATACACCTTACCATTCCTTGCAACAGTTCAGCCTATATACCGCCGTCGCCAGCCCACCCACCCTGAAGGACCAACAGTGGACGCAATAGCCCTACAACGCTAATACGACAGGTCAAGGTATAGCCTATGGAATGGGAGCAATGGGCTACATTTTCTAGACTAGAACATACGGCAAAGGGACATGAAACTATCCCTGGAAGGCGGATTTAGCAGTAAAGAGAGACAATCGAGCCCTCTTTAAGCCGGCTCTGGGACACGTACATACCGCCCGTCACCCTCCTCAAAAGCGACCCCCCCCCCCCATAAATTAATAAGTTGATCAGCCAAAGAGGAGGTAAGTCGTAACAAGGTAAGTGTACCGGAAGGTGCACTTAGAACACCAAGACGTAGCCTTAAATTAAAGCACTCAGCTTACACCTGAGAGATATCTGCTAACATCAGATCGTCTTGAATGCCAAACTCTAGCCCAACCTACATGACCCGGAATAACAAAGCTACTTCCAACACCCAACTAAAGCATTTATTAGTCCCAGTATAGGCGATAGAAAAGACACCATTGGAGCGATAGAGACCACGTACCGTAAGGGAAAGATGAAATAGCAATGAAAACTAAGCTAAAAACAGCAAAGATCAACCCTTGTACCTTTTGCATCATGGTCTAGCAAGAAAAACCAAGCAAAATGAATTTAAGTTTGCCACCCCGAAACCCAAGCGAGCTACTTGCGAGCAGCTATTATGAGCGAACCCGTCTCTGTTGCAAAAGAGTGGGATGACTTGCTAGTAGAGGTGAAAAGCCAATCGAGCTGGGTGATAGCTGGTTGCCTGTGAAATGAATCTTAGTTCACTCTTAATTCTTCTCCAAGGAACCTACAAACCCCAATGAAGCGAATTAAGGGCTATTTAAAGGAGGTACAGCTCCTTTAAAAAAGAATACAATCTCCACGAGCGGATAAACAACAAACCTGCAAAACCTACTGTGGGCCTTTAAGCAGCCATCAACAAAGAGTGCGTTAAAGCTCTGCACCTTAAAAATATAAAAACCACGTGACTCCCTCCCCACTAACGGGCTAACCTATAGAACAATAGGAGAATTAATGCTAGAATGAGTAACCAGGGTCCTCCCTCTTAGACGCAAGCTTACATCAGTACATTATTAACAAGCCACCAATATACGACAAATCAAACAAGCAGAGTATTAAACACTTTGTTAACCCGACATAGGAGCGTCCATTAAGAAAGATTAAAACCTGTAAAAGGAACTAGGCAAACCCGTCAAGGCCCGACTGTTTACCAAAAACATAGCCTTCAGCCAACCCACAGACAAGTATTGAAGGTGATGCCTGCCCGGTGACTATGTTCAACGGCCGCGGTATCCTAACCGTGCAAAGGTAGCGCAATCAATTGTCCCATAAATCGGGACCCGTATGAATGGCTAAACGAGGTCTTAACTGTCTCTTACAGGCAATCGGTGAAATTGATCTCCCTGTGCAAAAGCAGGGATAAACCCATAAGACGAGAAGACCCTGTGGAACTTTAAAAACAGCAACCACCCCAAAATACATACACCCCCACCCCGGGCTTACTTATCCATTGGGACGATGGTCTGCATTTTTTCGGTTGGGGCGACCTTGGAGCAAAACAAAACCTCCAAACATGGGACAACACCTCCAGACTAAGAGCCACTACTCAAAGTGCTAATAGCCACCAGATCCAATATAATTGATCAATGGACCAAGCTACCCCAGGGATAACAGCGCAATCTCCTCCGAGAGTCCATATCGACGGGGAGGTTTACGACCTCGATGTTGGATCAGGACATCCTAGTGGTGCAGCCGCTACTAAGGGTTCGTTTGTTCAACGATTAACAGTCCTACGTGATCTGAGTTCAGACCGGAGTAATCCAGGTCGGTTTCTATCTATGAACAACTCTTCCCAGTACGAAAGGATAGGAAAAGTGGGGCCAATACCACAAGCAAGCCCCCGCCTTAAGTAATGAAACCAACTAAATTACGAAAAGCTATCACACCCACCCACGTCCTAGAAAAGGACAAGCTAGCGTGGCAGAGCTCGGCAAATGCAAAAGGCTTAAGTCCTTTAACTCAGAGGTTCAAATCCTCTCCCTAGCTTACCAACCCCCATATGACCAACTACCCACTTCTAACCAGCCTAATCATAGCCACTTCCTATGCCCTCCCCATTCTAATTGCAGTAGCCTTCCTCACACTAGTAGAACGTAAAATCCTAAGTTACATGCAAGGACGAAAGGGCCCAAATGTCGTAGGCCCATTCGGACTACTACAACCCTTGGCAGACGGGGTGAAACTATTCATCAAAGAACCGATCCGCCCATCAACATCTTCCCCAATCCTATTCACCACAACTCCAATACTAGCCCTTCTCCTAGCGATTTCAATTTGAACCCCACTCCCACTACCATTCTCTCTCGCAGACCTCAACCTAGGCCTACTCTTTCTCCTAGCCATATCTAGCCTAGCCGTATACTCTATTCTATGATCAGGATGAGCCTCCAACTCAAAATATGCCCTAATTGGAGCACTACGAGCAGTAGCCCAAACCATCTCGTATGAAGTCACCCTAGCAATTATCCTACTCTCCATCATCCTACTCAGCGGAAATTACAACCTAAGCACTCTCGCAACCACCCAAGAACCCCTGTACCTTATCTTCTCATGCTGGCCACTAGCCATAATATGATACGTATCCACACTAGCCGAGACAAACCGAGCCCCATTTGACCTTACAGAGGGGGAGTCAGAACTAGTCTCTGGCTTCAACGTGGAATATGCAGCAGGACCATTCGCTTTATTCTTCCTAGCCGAATACGCCAACATCATGCTAATAAACACACTAACTACCATCTTATTCTTCAACCCAAGCTTCCTAAACCCTCCGCAAGAACTATTCCCTGTGATTCTAGCCACAAAAGTCCTCCTACTATCTGCTGGTTTCCTATGAGTCCGTGCTTCATATCCGCGCTTCCGATACGACCAGCTAATACACCTTCTATGAAAAAACTTCCTCCCACTCACACTGGCGATATGCTTGTGACACACCAGCATATCAATCTGTTACGCTGGACTTCCCCCCTACCTAAGAACCATAAAAGGAAATGTGCCTGAACGTCCCAAAGGGTCACTATGATAAAGTGAACATAGAGGTATACCAGCCCTCTCATTTCCTAACTTAGAAAAACAGGAATCGAACCTGCACTAAAGGGATCAAAACCCTCCATACTCCCATTATATTACTTTCTAGTAGGGTCAGCTAACAAAGCTATCGGGCCCATACCCCGAAAATGATGGTTATAACCCCTTCCCCTACTAATGAACCCACAAGCAAAATTAATTTTCGCAATCAGCCTGTTTATAGGGACTGCCATCACAATCTCGAGCAACCACTGAATAATAGCCTGGGCCGGCCTTGAAATCAACACCCTAGCAATCCTGCCACTGATCTCAAAATCCCACCATCCACGAGCCATTGAAGCCGCAACCAAGTACTTCCTTACCCAAGCAACTGCCTCCGCACTAGTCTTATTTTCCAGCATAACCAATGCATGGCACACCGGACAATGGGACATCACCCAACTAACCCATCCAATATCGTGCCTCATCCTAACCTCCGCCCTAGCAATAAAACTAGGACTAGTCCCATTTCATTTCTGATTCCCAGAAGTCCTCCAAGGGTCCCCACTTACCACAGGCCTCCTCCTATCAACAATGATAAAATTACCCCCTATCTCACTGCTATTCATAACATCACCCTCACTAAACCCTACTCTGCTAGCCTGCATAGCAATCATATCTGCCGCTCTGGGAGGATGAATAGGACTAAACCAAACACAAATCCGAAAAATCCTAGCCTTCTCCTCCATCTCCCATCTAGGATGGATAACAATCATTATCTCGTACAACCCTAAACTAACCTTACTTAATTTTTACCTCTACACACTAATAACAATAGCAGTATTCCTAACTTTAAACACAATTAAAGTCTCAAAACTATCAACCCTAATAACTGCATGGACAAAGGTACCAGCACTAAACGCCATACTACTACTAACAATACTCTCTATAGCAGGACTGCCCCCATTAACAGGTTTCCTCCCAAAATGACTTATCATCCAAGAGCTAACTAAACAAGACATAATCCCAATAGCAACTTCAATCTCCCTCCTATCACTCCTAAGCCTATTCTTCTATCTTCGCCTAGCATACTGTGCAACAATCACACTACCCCCACACACCACCAACCACATTAAACAATGACATACTAACAAACCAACCAGCACCTTAATTGCCATCCTAATCACCATATCAACTGCACTCCTACCGGTTTCACCACTAATCACCACTATTATTTAAGAAACTTAGGATCACTTAAACCGAAGGCCTTCAAAGCCTTAAACAAGAGTTAAACCCTCTTAGTTTCTGCTAAGATCCGCAGGATGCTACCCCACATCTCCTGAATGCAACCCAGGTACTTTAATTAAGCTAGGACCTTACAACCCAACTAGGTAGATGGGCTTCGATCCCACAACAATATAGTTAACAGCTACATGCCCTAACCAACAGGCTTCTACCTAAGACTTCGGCGCAATCAATACGCATCTGCGAGTTTGCAACCCGCCGTGAATTTCACCACAAAGCCGATAAGAAGAGGAATTGAACCTCTGTAAAAAGGACTACAGCCTAACGCTTATACACTCAGCCATCTTACCTGTGACATTCATTAACCGATGATTATTCTCAACCAACCACAAAGATATCGGTACCCTATACCTAATTTTCGGCGCATGGGCCGGAATAGTGGGCACCTCACTAAGCCTTCTCATCCGAGCAGAACTAGGCCAACCAGGAGCCCTGCTCGGAGACGACCAAATCTACAACGTGATCGTTACAGCACATGCTTTCGTAATAATCTTCTTTATAGTTATACCAATTATGATCGGGGGCTTCGGCAACTGACTAGTCCCCCTAATAATTGGGGCCCCAGACATAGCATTCCCACGAATGAACAACATAAGCTTCTGACTTCTACCACCCTCTTTCCTCCTTCTCCTGGCTTCCTCCACAGTCGAGGCAGGAGCAGGTACGGGCTGAACAGTGTACCCCCCATTAGCCGGCAACTTAGCCCATGCTGGAGCTTCAGTTGACCTAGCCATCTTCTCCCTTCACCTAGCTGGAATCTCATCAATTCTGGGCGCAATCAACTTTATCACCACAGCAATTAACATAAAACCACCAGCCCTCTCCCAATACCAAACCCCCCTATTTGTCTGATCAGTACTTATCACAGCAGTCCTACTGCTTCTCTCCCTCCCTGTACTCGCTGCCGGAATCACTATACTACTAACCGACCGCAACCTAAATACCACTTTCTTTGACCCGGCAGGAGGAGGAGACCCAGTACTTTATCAACACCTATTCTGATTCTTCGGACACCCTGAAGTCTACATCCTCATTCTACCAGGATTCGGAATCATCTCCCACGTCGTAACCTACTACTCAGGAAAAAAAGAACCTTTCGGTTATATAGGAATGGTATGAGCTATACTTTCCATCGGGTTCCTAGGATTTATCGTTTGGGCCCACCATATATTCACAGTAGGCATGGACGTAGACACCCGAGCATACTTCACATCAGCCACTATAATCATCGCCATCCCAACTGGCATTAAAGTATTCAGCTGACTAGCAACACTCCACGGAGGCATTATCAAATGAGACCCACCCATACTATGGGCCCTAGGATTCATCTTCCTATTCACCATCGGGGGCCTAACAGGGATCGTTTTAGCAAACTCTTCACTAGACATTGCTCTGCACGATACCTACTATGTAGTAGCTCACTTCCACTATGTACTATCAATAGGAGCAGTATTCGCAATTCTAGCCGGATTCACACACTGATTCCCACTATTCACCGGGTACACTCTACATTCCACATGAGCCAAAATCCACTTCGGAGTAATATTTGTAGGCGTTAACCTCACCTTCTTCCCACAACACTTCCTTGGCCTAGCTGGCATGCCACGTCGATACTCAGACTACCCAGACGCCTACACACTATGAAACACCATCTCATCAGTAGGTTCCCTAATCTCTATAACAGCCGTAATCATGCTAGTATTCATCATCTGAGAAGCCTTCGCATCCAAACGCAAAGCTTTCCAACCAGAACTTACAAGCACAAATATCGAATGAATCTACGGTTGCCCACCCCCATTCCACACCTTTGAAGAACCAGCCTTTGTCCAAGTACAAGAAAGGAAGGACTCGAACCCTCATATGTTGGTTTCAAGCCAACCGCATAAAACCACTTATGCTTCTTTCTCATAGAGACGCTAGTAAAACGATTACATAGCCTTGTCAAGGCTATATTGCAGGTGAAAACCCTGTGCGCCTCAAAATATGGCCAACCACTCACAACTTAATTTCCAAGACGCCTCATCACCAATTATAGAAGAACTGATACAATTCCACGACCACGCCATAATAGTGGCCCTAGCCATCTGCAGCTTGGTCCTCTATCTACTGACTCTAATACTAACAGGTAAACTCTCATCAAATACAGTTGATGCACAGGCGATCGAACTAGTATGAACAATCCTACCAGCCATAGTACTAATCACCCTAGCCCTGCCATCCCTGCGCATCCTATACATGATGGATGAAGTCAACCAACCAGACCTCACTCTAAAAGCCATTGGACACCAATGGTACTGATCCTACGAGTACACCGACTTCAAAGACCTAACATTCGACTCCTACATAACACCAACATCAGAGCTCCCACTAGGACACTTTCGACTTCTAGAAGTAGACCACCGTGTTATCGTCCCAATAAACTCTACCATCCGAGTTATTGTCACCGCTGACGACGTCCTGCACTCATGAGCTGTACCAAGCCTAGGCGTCAAAACGGATGCAATCCCAGGACGACTAAACCAAACTTCCTTCCTAGCAAACCGACCAGGAGTATTCTACGGACAATGCTCAGAGATCTGCGGAGCAAACCACAGCTTCATACCAATCGTAGTAGAGTCCACACCACTTGACAACTTCGAAAACTGATCTTCTCTACTATCTTCCTAATCATTAAGAAGCTATGAAACAGCGTTAGCCTTTTAAGCTAGAGAAAGAGGGACGCTAACCCTCCTTAATGACATGCCACAACTCAACCCAAATCCATGATTTTTTATCATACTAACCTCATGACTAACATTTTCAATAATCATCCAACCTAAAATCCTATCCATAACATCCCCAAACCCACCACTCAACAAGACCACTACCACCACCCCTACTACCCCATGAACTTGACCATGAACCTAAGTTTCTTCGACCAATTCTCAAGTCCATCCCTACTGGGCATTCCACTAATCCTCATCTCAATCACTTTCCCAGCCCTACTACTACCGTCACAAAACAACCGCTGGGTGACGAGCCGTCTATCCACCCTACAACTATGAGCGGTCAACCTCATCACAAAGCAACTAATAATACCACTGAACAAAAAAGGACACAAATGAGCCCTAATCCTAACCTCATTAATGGTATTCCTCCTACTAATCAACCTTCTAGGCCTATTGCCCTACACATTCACTCCAACCACCCAACTATCCATGAGCCTAGCCCTAGCCTTCCCACTATGACTAGCCACCCTCCTCACAGGGTTACGCAACCAACCTTCAACTACCCTAGGGCACCTGCTACCAGAAGGCACTCCAACACCGCTGATCCCAGCACTGGTCTTAATTGAAACAACAAGCCTTCTAATTCGTCCTATTGCGCTAGGAGTACGACTAACAGCCAACCTCACAGCAGGACACCTTTTAATCCAACTTATTTCTACCGCCACGATCGCCTTACTATCGACCATACCTATGGTCTCCCTACTAACATTCCTAATCCTGCTGCTACTAACCATCCTGGAAGTAGCCGTAGCCATGATCCAGGCCTACGTCTTTGTCCTCCTACTCAGCCTCTACCTCCAAGAAAACATCTAACACAATGGCACACCAAGCACACTCCTACCACATAGTAGATCCAAGCCCATGACCCATCTTCGGAGCAGCCGCCGCCCTACTAACCACGTCCGGCCTAACCATATGATTCCACTACCACTCCCCACAACTACTTGCCATTGGCCTATTATCAACCACCCTAGTCATATTCCAATGATGACGAGACATTGTACGCGAAAGCACATTCCAAGGTCACCACACTCCCACCGTCCAAAAAGGGCTACGATACGGCATAGTCCTGTTCATCACATCAGAAGCTTTCTTCTTCCTAGGCTTCTTCTGAGCCTTCTTCCACTCAAGCCTAGCCCCAACCCCAGAACTAGGAGGACAATGACCACCAGCAGGAATCAAACCCTTGAACCCCATAGAAGTACCGCTACTAAACACTGCCATCCTACTAGCTTCAGGAATCACCGTCACATGAGCCCATCACGCTATCATAGAGGCCCGCCGAAAACAAGCAATCTATGCTCTCACCTTAACTGTCCTCCTAGGATTCTACTTTACCGCACTACAAGCCATAGAATACTACGAAGCTCCCTTCTCCATCGCAGACGGAGTATACGGGTCTACCTTCTTCGTAGCCACTGGATTTCACGGCCTACACGTAATCATTGGCTCCACATTCCTCCTAATCTGCCTCCTACGCCTCATTAAATTCCACTTTACACCAAACCATCACTTTGGTTTCGAAGCAGCAGCCTGATACTGACACTTTGTAGACGTCGTATGACTATTCCTATATATCTCTATTTACTGATGAGGATCCTGCTCTTCTAGTATACTAATTACAATCGACTTCCAATCCTTAAAATCTGGTTCAAACCCAGAGAAGAGCAATAAACATAATCACATTTATAATCACCCTATCCATAACCCTAAGCATCGCCCTAACCATACTAAACCTATGACTGGCCCAAACGAACCCAGACTCAGAAAAACTATCCCCATACGAATGCGGCTTTGACCCATTAGGATCCGCTCGACTACCATTCTCCATTCGATTCTTCCTAGTAGCAATCCTATTCCTACTGTTCGACCTAGAAATTGCCCTACTCCTACCTCTTCCATGAGCCACCCAACTCCAAGCCCCAACCACTACACTAACATGAGCCTCAGTCCTTATCCTACTCCTCACCCTAGGTCTAGTGTACGAATGAACCCAAGGAGGGCTAGAATGGGCCGAATAACAGAAAGTTAGTCTAACCAAGACAGTTGATTTCGACTCAACAGATTATAGCCACAACCCTATAACTTTCTTAATGACCCTCCTACACCTAAGCTTCTACTCAGCCTTCTCCCTAAGCGCCTTAGGCCTAGCCTTCCACCGAACCCACCTAATCTCAGCCTTACTATGCTTAGAGGGCATGATATTGTCTATATATGTAGCCCTGTCAATATGACCCATCCAAACACAAATAACATCCGCCACCATACTACCAATACTTATACTAACATTCTCAGCCTGCGAAGCAGGAACGGGGCTCGCCCTACTAGTAGCCTCAACACGCACCCACGGTTCAGACCACCTCCACAACTTTAACCTCCTAAAATGCTAAAAATCATCATACCAACTATTATACTCCTTCCCATGACCATATCCTCACCCAGCAAGTACCTTTGGGCTAATACCACAACACACAGCATATTAATTGCCGCCATTAGCCTACAGCTATTCACCCCAACATACTACCCAAACAAAAACCTATCTCACTGGACTGCTATCGACCAAATCTCTTCACCACTACTAGTCCTATCATGTTGACTCCTGCCTCTGATGCTAATGGCAAGTCAAAACCATCTAGAACAAGAACCAACCAACCGCAAACGAATCTTCATCACAACAATCATTCTAGCTCAACTATTCATCCTATCAGCCTTCTCAGCCTCGGAACTCATACTATTCTACATTGCTTTTGAAGCAACCCTAATCCCCACATTAATCCTCATCACCCGATGAGGAAACCAACCAGAACGACTTAAAGCCGGAATCTACCTACTGTTCTACACGCTTGCCAGCTCACTCCCCCTACTAATCGCCATCCTGCACCTACACAACCAAACTGGCACATTATACTTCCCAATACTTAAACTATCCCACCCAACCATCACACACTCCTGAACGGGCCTAGCAGCCAGCTTAGCCCTTCTCGTAGCATTCATGGTCAAAGCTCCACTATACGGACTACACCTATGACTGCCTAAAGCTCATGTAGAGGCCCCAATTGCCGGCTCAATGCTTCTCGCAGCCCTGCTCTTAAAACTGGGAGGCTACGGCATCATACGAGTCACTATCCTAGTAAACCCATCCCTAAACAACCTGCACTACCCATTCATCACCCTCTCTCTATGGGGAGCGCTCATAACTAGTGCCATCTGCCTACGACAAATCGACCTAAAGTCACTAATCGCTTACTCATCAGTAAGCCACATAGGCCTTGTCATCGCCGCAACTATAATCCAAACCCAATGAGCATTCTCAGGAGCAATGATCCTAATAATTTCACACGGACTAACCTCATCCATACTATTCTGCCTAGCCAACACAAACTACGAACGCACCCACAGCCGAATTCTACTACTAACACGAGGCATCCAGCCCCTACTCCCATTAATAGCCATCTGATGACTTTTAGCCAACCTAACAAACATGGCACTACCCCCCACAACTAACCTTATAGCAGAACTAACCATTGTAATCGCCCTGTTCAACTGATCCTCCCTAACAATCATCCTAACAGGCATTGCAATCCTCCTAACTGCCTCATACACCCTATACATACTAACAATGACACAACGAGGAGCACTCCCATCCCACATCACATCAATCCAAAACTCCTCCACACGAGAGCATCTTCTTATAGCCCTACACATAATCCCAATAGCCCTCCTCATCTTAAAGCCAGAGCTAATCTCCGGCATCCCAGTATGCAAGTATAGTTTCAACCCAAACATTAGACCGTGACTCTAAAGATAGAAGTTAAAACCTTCTTACCTGCCGAGGGGAGGTTTAACCAACAAGAACTGCTAATTCTTGCATCTGAGTCTAAAACCTCAGCCCCCTTACTTTCAAAGGATAATAGCAATCCAATGGTCTTAGGAACCACGTATCTTGGTGCAAATCCAAGTGAAAGTAATGGACCTACCACTAACCCTAAACACATTCACACTATTAACCCTAACAACCCTAACTACTCCAATCATTTTCCCACTATTATCAGACAGCCTCAAAAACACTCCCAACACCATCACACAAACAGTCAAAGCCTCATTTCTAATCAGCTTAGTCCCAATAACAATCCACATCCACTCAGGTATGGAAGGCCTGGTCTCCTCATGAGAATGAAAATTCATCATAAACTTCAAAATCCCAATCAGCCTTAAACTAGACTTTTACTCCCTTACATTCTTCCCAATTGCCCTATTCGTGTCATGGTCAATCCTGCAATTCGCAACATGATACATGGCCTCAGACCCACACATCACAAAATTCTTCACCTTCCTCCTACTGTTCCTAATTACCATGCTAATCCTAATCATCGCCAATAACCTATTTGTCCTGTTCATTGGATGAGAAGGAGTAGGGATCATATCCTTCCTCCTGATCAGCTGATGACACGGACGAGCAGAAGCCAACACCGCCGCCCTACAAGCAGTGCTTTACAACCGAATCGGAGACATTGGCCTCATCCTTTGCATAGCATGACTAGCCTATACCATAAACACCTGAGAACTCCAACAATTCCCCTCCACTTCACAGACCCCAACCTTACCCCTCCTAGGGCTGATCCTGGCAGCAACAGGCAAATCCGCTCAATTTGGATTACACCCATGACTCCCATCCGCAATAGAAGGCCCAACCCCAGTCTCAGCCTTACTACACTCAAGCACTATAGTAGTGGCCGGAATCTTCCTACTAATCCGAACCCACCCACTATTCCACAACAACCAAACAGCCCTCTCTCTCTGCCTTTGCCTGGGAGCCCTCTCCACCCTATTTGCAGCCACATGTGCCCTCACACAGAACGACATCAAAAAAATTATCGCCTTCTCCACCTCAAGTCAGCTAGGCCTAATAATAGTCACTATTGGATTAAACCTTCCACAACTAGCCTTCCTACACATCTCAACCCACGCATTCTTCAAGGCCATGCTATTCCTCTGCTCAGGCTCCATCATCCACAGCCTCAACGGAGAACAAGACATCCGAAAAATAGGAGGCCTCCAAAAAATGCTCCCAACAACCACCTCATGTCTCACTATCGGTAACCTAGCACTAATAGGAACCCCATTCCTAGCAGGATTTTACTCAAAGGACCAAATCATCGAAAACCTAAACACCTCATACCTAAACTCATGAGCCCTGCTCCTAACCCTGCTAGCCACATCATTCACCGCGGTCTATACAATCCGCATGACCGTTCTAGTCCAAAGCGGCTTCCCGAATCCCTCCCCTAACCTCAATAAACGAAAACAACCCTGCAGTAATCCGCCCAATCACCCGACTAGCACTAGGAAGCATCACAGCTGGTTTAATCATTACCTCATACATCCTACCAACAAAAACACCACCCACAACCATACCCACATCAATCAAAATAACGGCCCTAGTAGTAACAGCCCTAGGAATCGCCCTAGCACTCGAACTATCAAAAATAGCCCAAACCCTAATCCTGACCAAACAAAACCCATTCTACAACTTCTCAATCTCCCTAGGCTATTTCAACCTACTAACCCACCGATCAAGCGTAACAAACCTATTATCAGGAGGACAAAACATCGCCTCACACCTCATAGACCTTTCCTGATACAAGCTATTAGGCCCAGAAGGCCTAGCCAATATGCAGTCAACAACATCCAAAACCGCTACCACATTCCACCAAGGCCTAATCAAAGCCTACCTAGGGTCCTTTGCCCTATCCATCCTAATCATCATTATTTCCACATACAGAAAACTTAATGGCCCCAAATCTTCGTAAAAACCACCCCCTACTAAAAGTCATCAACGACGCCCTAATTGACCTACCAACACCATCAAATATCTCATCATGATGAAACTTTGGATCCCTACTGGGTGTTTGCCTAGCCACACAAATCGTCACAGGACTACTGCTAGCCATACACTACACAGCAGACACCTCCCTAGCCTTCTCCTCCGTCACCCACATATGCCGAGACGTCCAATTCGGCTGACTAATCCGAAACCTCCACGCAAACGGAGCTTCATTCTTCTTCATCTGCATCTACCTTCACATCGGCCGAGGCTTCTACTACGGCTCATACTTAAACAAAGAAACCTGAAACGTAGGGGTCATCCTCCTACTCACCCTCATAGCAACAGCCTTCGTAGGATACGTCCTGCCATGAGGACAAATATCATTCTGAGGAGCCACAGTCATCACGAACCTATTCTCAGCCATCCCCTACATCGGACAAACACTAGTTGAATGAGCATGAGGCGGATTCTCAGTAGACAACCCCACACTCACTCGATTCTTCGCTATCCACTTCCTACTACCATTCGTCATTGTAGGATTAACACTAGTCCACCTCACCTCTCCTACACGAAACCGGATCAAACAATCCACTAGGTATCCCATCAGACTGCGACAAAATCCCATTCCACCCCTACTACTCCACAAAAGACATCGTAGGGTTCGCACTAATATTTATCCCCCTCGCCAGCCTAGCTCTATTCTTACCCAACCTGCTAGGAGACCCAGAAAACTTCACACCAGCCAACCCACTAGCCACACCCCCTCACATCAAACCCGAATGATACTTCCTATTCGCCTACGCCATCCTACGATCCATCCCAAACAAACTAGGAGGAGTCCTGGCCCTAGCCGCCTCCGTCCTAGTACTATTTCTCATGCCCCTCCTGCACACATCCAAACTACGTTCAATAACATTCCGCCCACTGTCACAAATTCTGTTTTGAACACTAGTAGCAAACCTTCTAGTACTAACCTGAGTAGGCAGCCAGCCAGTTGAACACCCATTCATCATCATCTGGCCAACTAGCCTCATTTACCTACTTCACTATCATTCTAGTCCTCTTCCCAATTGTTTCCATCGTAGAAAACAAAATACTCAAACTCTAATACTCTAATAGTTTATTAAAACATTGGTCTTGTAAGCCAAAGATTGAAGACTCAACCTCTTCTTAGAGTTTCCCCCCCCCCCCCTCCAAAAATTTTCGGCCGCGCCGGAAAGAATTAAAGAAAGGGCCCCTCCAAAAATTTTCGGCCGCGCCGGAAAGAATTAAAGAAAAGGGCCCCCTCCAAAAATTTTCGGCCGCGCCGGAAAGAATTAAAGAAAAGGGCCCCTCCAAAAATTTTCGGCCGCGCCGGAAAAAAATTAAAGAAAAGGCCCCCCCCCCCCCTTACCCCCCCCGCGGCTTTTTCATATTACTTAAGGTATGTATTGCGCCACATTAATTTATTATCCCCATCAGGCACTACATTAATGTAGGATATTCCACCCAAAGACCAACCTCACCTCCAACCCCCGCCCAACATTTTCTCCAAATAGATAATGTGCGAGCAGTCACACCACCCCCCCATTTTTGCTTCAGGTACCATCACACCCAGCTAACCCGACCAACATCACACTACAAGCGTCACCCGAGATCGACAGTCTCTACAACGTACCTAACAACCAGCCCCGGATACGAGGGAATGTCCCAGCGCACCTTTGAATTCACGAGGTCATACAATTCGCCCACCTCCTAAAGCAAGCCTCTCGACCAACAGCTTTCAAGCGCTCACAAGCCAGAGAACCTGGTTATCTATTAACCGTGCTCCTCACGAGAACCGAGCTACTCAACGTCAGTTATACCCACGTCCCTTGTCTTGAGCCCATACTTTCCCTCTTACCCTCGAGGCCCTACTTGCTCTTTTGCGCCACCCGTGGTAACTTCAGGACCATAAACTGCCTCGCCCTCTCTACTTGCTCTTCACAGATACAAGTGCTGGGGATGGACGCTCCTCATTTCCTCTCGTTATCGCGACATTTCCTTTCTCTTTCTCTTCTCTTCTTCTGGGGGCGTCTTCAATATGCCCTTCCAGTGCGTAGCAGGAGATATCTTCCTCTTGACGTGAGCATCACATTACCGGCGAGCTACCTGCCGACCACCTGTAAGCCCATAGTGTCATGGTTGAAGGATAAGGTCGTCGCAAACTTGACACTGATGCACTTTAGCCTCATTCATGAAACCCGCGCTTTTTACCTCTTAAGCCATTGAATAATGCAATGGTCACCGGACATAACTATTTTATTCTCACTTTGCTGAGACTTATACCTAAACCCATCATTTCACCCCCAAAATTTATTCACTTCATTTTTTATCGTGTAATTTTCATCAAAACAAACAAATAATTAACTATATATCCCTATATTATTCATGCAACCAAATTACACACCCCCCCACAACCTCAGAAAGAAAGGAATTAAACCTCCATCACCAACTCCCAAAGCTGGCATTTTAGACTAAACTACTTTCTGACACAACCCTAGACAGCCCGAATAGCCCCCCGAGACAACCCCCGCACAAGCTCTAGAACCACAAACAAAGTTAACAACAACCCCCATCCACCCACCAAGAACAACCCAACCCCACACGAATAAAACATAGCCACCCCACTAAAATCCAACCGTCCTACCAATAAACCACCACTATCAACCGTCCCCCCATCAACTAAAACCACAGAAGTACCTAGCACAACAGCACCAGCTCCAACAACTAACCCAATCCCCAATCCATACCCAACAACCCCCCAATCTACCCAAGCCTCAGGATAAGGATCCGCCGCCAATGAAACCGAATAAACAAACACCACCAACATCCCCCCCAAATACACTATAACAAGCACCAAAGACATGAAAGAAGCACCCAAACTAACCAACCAACCACAGCCAGCAATAGACGCCACGACCAACCCAACCACTCCATAATAAGGGGATGGATTAGAAGCAACCGCCAGCCCACCCAGAACAAAACAAAGCCCTATAAACAGAACAAACTTCATCATAATTCCCGCCCAGCCTCTACCTGGGATCTGCAGCCTGAAAAACTGCCGTTATCCTTTAACTACAGGAACTACTCCATTCAACATCACCACCAACATCACTTTTTATACTTCATTTTCACCATACCAACTATTCCCCCCCCCCCCCCTTACCCCCCCCGCGGCTTTTTCATATTACTTAAGGTATGTATTGCGCCACATTAATTTATTATCCCCATCAGGCACTACATTAATGTAGGATATTCCACCCAAAGACCAACCTCACCTCCAACCCCCGCCCAACATTTTCTCCAAATAGATAATGTGCGAGCAGTCACACCACCCCCCCATTTTTGCTTCAGGTACCATCACACCCAGCTAACCCGACCAACATCACACTACAAGCGTCACCCGAGATCGACAGTCTCTACAACGTACCTAACAACCAGCCCCGGATACGAGGGAATGTCCCAGCGCACCTTTGAATTCACGAGGTCATACAATTCGCCCACCTCCTAAAGCAAGCCTCTCGACCAACAGCTTTCAAGCGCTCACAAGCCAGAGAACCTGGTTATCTATTAACCGTGCTCCTCACGAGAACCGAGCTACTCAACGTCAGTTATACCCACGTCCCTTGTCTTGAGCCCATACTTTCCCTCTTACCCTCGAGGCCCTACTTGCTCTTTTGCGCCACCCGTGGTAACTTCAGGACCATAAACTGCCTCGCCCTCTCTACTTGCTCTTCACAGATACAAGTGCTGGGGATGGACGCTCCTCATTTCCTCTCGTTATCGCGACATTTCCTTTCTCTTTCTCTTCTCTTCTTCTGGGGGCGTCTTCAATATGCCCTTCCAGTGCGTAGCAGGAGATATCTTCCTCTTGACGTGAGCATCACATTACCGGCGAGCTACCTGCCGACCACCTGTAAGCCCATAGTGTCATGGTTGAAGGATAAGGTCGTCGCAAACTTGACACTGATGCACTTTAGCCTCATTCATGAAACCCGCGCTTTTTACCTCTTAAGTCATTGAATAATGCAATGGTCACCGGACATAACTATTTTATTCTCACTTTGCTGAGACTTATACCTAAACCCATCATTTCACCCCCAAAATTTATTCACTTCATTTTTTATCGTGTAATTTTCATCAAAACAAACAAATAATTAACTATATATCCCTATATTATTCATGCAACCAAATTACACACCCACCACTACGACACTTAACCCAAACTTACCTGCCTTTTTTTGGACAAAAAACCAAACAAAAACAACACATCACCACTCACCAAACCAAACCCACCTAAGTCTTTGTAGCTTACAAAAAGCATGACACTGAAGATGTCAAGACGGCAGCCACACGCACCCAAAGACAAAAGACTTAGTCCTAACCTTACTGTTGGTTGTTGCTAAATATATACATGCAAGTATCCGCGCTCCAGTGTAGATGCCCTGGGTACCCTAAATTTAGGTCGACAGGAGCGGGTATCAGGCACACCCATCACCGTAGCCCAAAACGCCTTGCAATTGCCACACCCCCACGGGTATTCAGCAGTAATTAATATTAAGCAATGAGTGCAAACTTGACTTAGTTATAGCAAGCTAAGGGTCGGTAAATCCTGTGCCAGCCACCGCGGTCATACAGGAGACCCAAATCAACATTACTTAACGGCGTAAAGAGTGGTCACATGTTATCCAAGTAGCTAAGATTAAAAGGCAGCTGAGCCGTAGAAAGCCAAAGATGCCCATAAGGCCCCTACTTAAAGAAGATCTTAGAACAACGATTTATTGAAGCCCACGAAAGCCAGGGCCCAAACTGGGATTAGATACCCCACTATGCCTGGCCCTAAATCTTGATGCTCGATCTTACCGGAGCATCCGCCCGAGAACTACGAGCACAAACGCTTAAAACTCTAAGGACTTGGCGGTGCCCCAAACCCACCTAGAGGAGCCTGTTCTATAATCGATGATCCACGATACACCTTACCATTCCTTGCAACAGTTCAGCCTATATACCGCCGTCGCCAGCCCACCCACCCTGAAGGACCAACAGTGGACGCAATAGCCCTACAACGCTAATACGACAGGTCAAGGTATAGCCTATGGAATGGGAGCAATGGGCTACATTTTCTAGACTAGAACATACGGCAAAGGGACATGAAACTATCCCTGGAAGGCGGATTTAGCAGTAAAGAGAGACAATCGAGCCCTCTTTAAGCCGGCTCTGGGACACGTACATACCGCCCGTCACCCTCCTCAAAAGCGACCCCCCCCCCCATAAATTAATAAGTTGATCAGCCAAAGAGGAGGTAAGTCGTAACAAGGTAAGTGTACCGGAAGGTGCACTTAGAACACCAAGACGTAGCCTTAAATTAAAGCACTCAGCTTACACCTGAGAGATATCTGCTAACATCAGATCGTCTTGAATGCCAAACTCTAGCCCAACCTACATGACCCGGAATAACAAAGCTACTTCCAACACCCAACTAAAGCATTTATTAGTCCCAGTATAGGCGATAGAAAAGACACCATTGGAGCGATAGAGACCACGTACCGTAAGGGAAAGATGAAATAGCAATGAAAACTAAGCTAAAAACAGCAAAGATCAACCCTTGTACCTTTTGCATCATGGTCTAGCAAGAAAAACCAAGCAAAATGAATTTAAGTTTGCCACCCCGAAACCCAAGCGAGCTACTTGCGAGCAGCTATTATGAGCGAACCCGTCTCTGTTGCAAAAGAGTGGGATGACTTGCTAGTAGAGGTGAAAAGCCAATCGAGCTGGGTGATAGCTGGTTGCCTGTGAAATGAATCTTAGTTCACTCTTAATTCTTCTCCAAGGAACCTACAAACCCCAATGAAGCGAATTAAGGGCTATTTAAAGGAGGTACAGCTCCTTTAAAAAAGAATACAATCTCCACGAGCGGATAAACAACAAACCTGCAAAACCTACTGTGGGCCTTTAAGCAGCCATCAACAAAGAGTGCGTTAAAGCTCTGCACCTTAAAAATATAAAAACCACGTGACTCCCTCCCCACTAACGGGCTAACCTATAGAACAATAGGAGAATTAATGCTAGAATGAGTAACCAGGGTCCTCCCTCTTAGACGCAAGCTTACATCAGTACATTATTAACAAGCCACCAATATACGACAAATCAAACAAGCAGAGTATTAAACACTTTGTTAACCCGACATAGGAGCGTCCATTAAGAAAGATTAAAACCTGTAAAAGGAACTAGGCAAACCCGTCAAGGCCCGACTGTTTACCAAAAACATAGCCTTCAGCCAACCCACAGACAAGTATTGAAGGTGATGCCTGCCCGGTGACTATGTTCAACGGCCGCGGTATCCTAACCGTGCAAAGGTAGCGCAATCAATTGTCCCATAAATCGGGACCCGTATGAATGGCTAAACGAGGTCTTAACTGTCTCTTACAGGCAATCGGTGAAATTGATCTCCCTGTGCAAAAGCAGGGATAAACCCATAAGACGAGAAGACCCTGTGGAACTTTAAAAACAGCAACCACCCCAAAATACATACACCCCCACCCCGGGCTTACTTATCCATTGGGACGATGGTCTGCATTTTTTCGGTTGGGGCGACCTTGGAGCAAAACAAAACCTCCAAACATGGGACAACACCTCCAGACTAAGAGCCACTACTCAAAGTGCTAATAGCCACCAGATCCAATATAATTGATCAATGGACCAAGCTACCCCAGGGATAACAGCGCAATCTCCTCCGAGAGTCCATATCGACGGGGAGGTTTACGACCTCGATGTTGGATCAGGACATCCTAGTGGTGCAGCCGCTACTAAGGGTTCGTTTGTTCAACGATTAACAGTCCTACGTGATCTGAGTTCAGACCGGAGTAATCCAGGTCGGTTTCTATCTATGAACAACTCTTCCCAGTACGAAAGGATAGGAAAAGTGGGGCCAATACCACAAGCAAGCCCCCGCCTTAAGTAATGAAACCAACTAAATTACGAAAAGCTATCACACCCACCCACGTCCTAGAAAAGGACAAGCTAGCGTGGCAGAGCTCGGCAAATGCAAAAGGCTTAAGTCCTTTAACTCAGAGGTTCAAATCCTCTCCCTAGCTTACCAACCCCCATATGACCAACTACCCACTTCTAACCAGCCTAATCATAGCCACTTCCTATGCCCTCCCCATTCTAATTGCAGTAGCCTTCCTCACACTAGTAGAACGTAAAATCCTAAGTTACATGCAAGGACGAAAGGGCCCAAATGTCGTAGGCCCATTCGGACTACTACAACCCTTGGCAGACGGGGTGAAACTATTCATCAAAGAACCGATCCGCCCATCAACATCTTCCCCAATCCTATTCACCACAACTCCAATACTAGCCCTTCTCCTAGCGATTTCAATTTGAACCCCACTCCCACTACCATTCTCTCTCGCAGACCTCAACCTAGGCCTACTCTTTCTCCTAGCCATATCTAGCCTAGCCGTATACTCTATTCTATGATCAGGATGAGCCTCCAACTCAAAATATGCCCTAATTGGAGCACTACGAGCAGTAGCCCAAACCATCTCGTATGAAGTCACCCTAGCAATTATCCTACTCTCCATCATCCTACTCAGCGGAAATTACAACCTAAGCACTCTCGCAACCACCCAAGAACCCCTGTACCTTATCTTCTCATGCTGGCCACTAGCCATAATATGATACGTATCCACACTAGCCGAGACAAACCGAGCCCCATTTGACCTTACAGAGGGGGAGTCAGAACTAGTCTCTGGCTTCAACGTGGAATATGCAGCAGGACCATTCGCTTTATTCTTCCTAGCCGAATACGCCAACATCATGCTAATAAACACACTAACTACCATCTTATTCTTCAACCCAAGCTTCCTAAACCCTCCGCAAGAACTATTCCCTGTGATTCTAGCCACAAAAGTCCTCCTACTATCTGCTGGTTTCCTATGAGTCCGTGCTTCATATCCGCGCTTCCGATACGACCAGCTAATACACCTTCTATGAAAAAACTTCCTCCCACTCACACTGGCGATATGCTTGTGACACACCAGCATATCAATCTGTTACGCTGGACTTCCCCCCTACCTAAGAACCATAAAAGGAAATGTGCCTGAACGTCCCAAAGGGTCACTATGATAAAGTGAACATAGAGGTATACCAGCCCTCTCATTTCCTAACTTAGAAAAACAGGAATCGAACCTGCACTAAAGGGATCAAAACCCTCCATACTCCCATTATATTACTTTCTAGTAGGGTCAGCTAACAAAGCTATCGGGCCCATACCCCGAAAATGATGGTTTAACCCCTTCCCCTACTAATGAACCCACAAGCAAAATTAATTTTCGCAATCAGCCTGTTTATAGGGACTGCCATCACAATCTCGAGCAACCACTGAATAATAGCCTGGGCCGGCCTTGAAATCAACACCCTAGCAATCCTGCCACTGATCTCAAAATCCCACCATCCACGAGCCATTGAAGCCGCAACCAAGTACTTCCTTACCCAAGCAACTGCCTCCGCACTAGTCTTATTTTCCAGCATAACCAATGCATGGCACACCGGACAATGGGACATCACCCAACTAACCCATCCAATATCGTGCCTCATCCTAACCTCCGCCCTAGCAATAAAACTAGGACTAGTCCCATTTCATTTCTGATTCCCAGAAGTCCTCCAAGGGTCCCCACTTACCACAGGCCTCCTCCTATCAACAATGATAAAATTACCCCCTATCTCACTGCTATTCATAACATCACCCTCACTAAACCCTACTCTGCTAGCCTGCATAGCAATCATATCTGCCGCTCTGGGAGGATGAATAGGACTAAACCAAACACAAATCCGAAAAATCCTAGCCTTCTCCTCCATCTCCCATCTAGGATGGATAACAATCATTATCTCGTACAACCCTAAACTAACCTTACTTAATTTTTACCTCTACACACTAATAACAATAGCAGTATTCCTAACTTTAAACACAATTAAAGTCTCAAAACTATCAACCCTAATAACTGCATGGACAAAGGTACCAGCACTAAACGCCATACTACTACTAACAATACTCTCTATAGCAGGACTGCCCCCATTAACAGGTTTCCTCCCAAAATGACTTATCATCCAAGAGCTAACTAAACAAGACATAATCCCAATAGCAACTTCAATCTCCCTCCTATCACTCCTAAGCCTATTCTTCTATCTTCGCCTAGCATACTGTGCAACAATCACACTACCCCCACACACCACCAACCACATTAAACAATGACATACTAACAAACCAACCAGCACCTTAATTGCCATCCTAATCACCATATCAACTGCACTCCTACCGGTTTCACCACTAATCACCACTATTATTTAAGAAACTTAGGATCACTTAAACCGAAGGCCTTCAAAGCCTTAAACAAGAGTTAAACCCTCTTAGTTTCTGCTAAGATCCGCAGGATGCTACCCCACATCTCCTGAATGCAACCCAGGTACTTTAATTAAGCTAGGACCTTACAACCCAACTAGGTAGATGGGCTTCGATCCCACAACAATATAGTTAACAGCTACATGCCCTAACCAACAGGCTTCTACCTAAGACTTCGGCGCAATCAATACGCATCTGCGAGTTTGCAACCCGCCGTGAATTTCACCACAAAGCCGATAAGAAGAGGAATTGAACCTCTGTAAAAAGGACTACAGCCTAACGCTTATACACTCAGCCATCTTACCTGTGACATTCATTAACCGATGATTATTCTCAACCAACCACAAAGATATCGGTACCCTATACCTAATTTTCGGCGCATGGGCCGGAATAGTGGGCACCTCACTAAGCCTTCTCATCCGAGCAGAACTAGGCCAACCAGGAGCCCTGCTCGGAGACGACCAAATCTACAACGTGATCGTTACAGCACATGCTTTCGTAATAATCTTCTTTATAGTTATACCAATTATGATCGGGGGCTTCGGCAACTGACTAGTCCCCCTAATAATTGGGGCCCCAGACATAGCATTCCCACGAATGAACAACATAAGCTTCTGACTTCTACCACCCTCTTTCCTCCTTCTCCTGGCTTCCTCCACAGTCGAGGCAGGAGCAGGTACGGGCTGAACAGTGTACCCCCCATTAGCCGGCAACTTAGCCCATGCTGGAGCTTCAGTTGACCTAGCCATCTTCTCCCTTCACCTAGCTGGAATCTCATCAATTCTGGGCGCAATCAACTTTATCACCACAGCAATTAACATAAAACCACCAGCCCTCTCCCAATACCAAACCCCCCTATTTGTCTGATCAGTACTTATCACAGCAGTCCTACTGCTTCTCTCCCTCCCTGTACTCGCTGCCGGAATCACTATACTACTAACCGACCGCAACCTAAATACCACTTTCTTTGACCCGGCAGGAGGAGGAGACCCAGTACTTTATCAACACCTATTCTGATTCTTCGGACACCCTGAAGTCTACATCCTCATTCTACCAGGATTCGGAATCATCTCCCACGTCGTAACCTACTACTCAGGAAAAAAAGAACCTTTCGGTTATATAGGAATGGTATGAGCTATACTTTCCATCGGGTTCCTAGGATTTATCGTTTGGGCCCACCATATATTCACAGTAGGCATGGACGTAGACACCCGAGCATACTTCACATCAGCCACTATAATCATCGCCATCCCAACTGGCATTAAAGTATTCAGCTGACTAGCAACACTCCACGGAGGCATTATCAAATGAGACCCACCCATACTATGGGCCCTAGGATTCATCTTCCTATTCACCATCGGGGGCCTAACAGGGATCGTTTTAGCAAACTCTTCACTAGACATTGCTCTGCACGATACCTACTATGTAGTAGCTCACTTCCACTATGTACTATCAATAGGAGCAGTATTCGCAATTCTAGCCGGATTCACACACTGATTCCCACTATTCACCGGGTACACTCTACATTCCACATGAGCCAAAATCCACTTCGGAGTAATATTTGTAGGCGTTAACCTCACCTTCTTCCCACAACACTTCCTTGGCCTAGCTGGCATGCCACGTCGATACTCAGACTACCCAGACGCCTACACACTATGAAACACCATCTCATCAGTAGGTTCCCTAATCTCTATAACAGCCGTAATCATGCTAGTATTCATCATCTGAGAAGCCTTCGCATCCAAACGCAAAGCTTTCCAACCAGAACTTACAAGCACAAATATCGAATGAATCTACGGTTGCCCACCCCCATTCCACACCTTTGAAGAACCAGCCTTTGTCCAAGTACAAGAAAGGAAGGACTCGAACCCTCATATGTTGGTTTCAAGCCAACCGCATAAAACCACTTATGCTTCTTTCTCATAGAGACGCTAGTAAAACGATTACATAGCCTTGTCAAGGCTATATTGCAGGTGAAAACCCTGTGCGCCTCAAAATATGGCCAACCACTCACAACTTAATTTCCAAGACGCCTCATCACCAATTATAGAAGAACTGATACAATTCCACGACCACGCCATAATAGTGGCCCTAGCCATCTGCAGCTTGGTCCTCTATCTACTGACTCTAATACTAACAGGTAAACTCTCATCAAATACAGTTGATGCACAGGCGATCGAACTAGTATGAACAATCCTACCAGCCATAGTACTAATCACCCTAGCCCTGCCATCCCTGCGCATCCTATACATGATGGATGAAGTCAACCAACCAGACCTCACTCTAAAAGCCATTGGACACCAATGGTACTGATCCTACGAGTACACCGACTTCAAAGACCTAACATTCGACTCCTACATAACACCAACATCAGAGCTCCCACTAGGACACTTTCGACTTCTAGAAGTAGACCACCGTGTTATCGTCCCAATAAACTCTACCATCCGAGTTATTGTCACCGCTGACGACGTCCTGCACTCATGAGCTGTACCAAGCCTAGGCGTCAAAACGGATGCAATCCCAGGACGACTAAACCAAACTTCCTTCCTAGCAAACCGACCAGGAGTATTCTACGGACAATGCTCAGAGATCTGCGGAGCAAACCACAGCTTCATACCAATCGTAGTAGAGTCCACACCACTTGACAACTTCGAAAACTGATCTTCTCTACTATCTTCCTAATCATTAAGAAGCTATGAAACAGCGTTAGCCTTTTAAGCTAGAGAAAGAGGGACGCTAACCCTCCTTAATGACATGCCACAACTCAACCCAAATCCATGATTTTTTATCATACTAACCTCATGACTAACATTTTCAATAATCATCCAACCTAAAATCCTATCCATAACATCCCCAAACCCACCACTCAACAAGACCACTACCACCACCCCTACTACCCCATGAACTTGACCATGAACCTAAGTTTCTTCGACCAATTCTCAAGTCCATCCCTACTGGGCATTCCACTAATCCTCATCTCAATCACTTTCCCAGCCCTACTACTACCGTCACAAAACAACCGCTGGGTGACGAGCCGTCTATCCACCCTACAACTATGAGCGGTCAACCTCATCACAAAGCAACTAATAATACCACTGAACAAAAAAGGACACAAATGAGCCCTAATCCTAACCTCATTAATGGTATTCCTCCTACTAATCAACCTTCTAGGCCTATTGCCCTACACATTCACTCCAACCACCCAACTATCCATGAGCCTAGCCCTAGCCTTCCCACTATGACTAGCCACCCTCCTCACAGGGTTACGCAACCAACCTTCAACTACCCTAGGGCACCTGCTACCAGAAGGCACTCCAACACCGCTGATCCCAGCACTGGTCTTAATTGAAACAACAAGCCTTCTAATTCGTCCTATTGCGCTAGGAGTACGACTAACAGCCAACCTCACAGCAGGACACCTTTTAATCCAACTTATTTCTACCGCCACGATCGCCTTACTATCGACCATACCTATGGTCTCCCTACTAACATTCCTAATCCTGCTGCTACTAACCATCCTGGAAGTAGCCGTAGCCATGATCCAGGCCTACGTCTTTGTCCTCCTACTCAGCCTCTACCTCCAAGAAAACATCTAACACAATGGCACACCAAGCACACTCCTACCACATAGTAGATCCAAGCCCATGACCCATCTTCGGAGCAGCCGCCGCCCTACTAACCACGTCCGGCCTAACCATATGATTCCACTACCACTCCCCACAACTACTTGCCATTGGCCTATTATCAACCACCCTAGTCATATTCCAATGATGACGAGACATTGTACGCGAAAGCACATTCCAAGGTCACCACACTCCCACCGTCCAAAAAGGGCTACGATACGGCATAGTCCTGTTCATCACATCAGAAGCTTTCTTCTTCCTAGGCTTCTTCTGAGCCTTCTTCCACTCAAGCCTAGCCCCAACCCCAGAACTAGGAGGACAATGACCACCAGCAGGAATCAAACCCTTGAACCCCATAGAAGTACCGCTACTAAACACTGCCATCCTACTAGCTTCAGGAATCACCGTCACATGAGCCCATCACGCTATCATAGAGGCCCGCCGAAAACAAGCAATCTATGCTCTCACCTTAACTGTCCTCCTAGGATTCTACTTTACCGCACTACAAGCCATAGAATACTACGAAGCTCCCTTCTCCATCGCAGACGGAGTATACGGGTCTACCTTCTTCGTAGCCACTGGATTTCACGGCCTACACGTAATCATTGGCTCCACATTCCTCCTAATCTGCCTCCTACGCCTCATTAAATTCCACTTTACACCAAACCATCACTTTGGTTTCGAAGCAGCAGCCTGATACTGACACTTTGTAGACGTCGTATGACTATTCCTATATATCTCTATTTACTGATGAGGATCCTGCTCTTCTAGTATACTAATTACAATCGACTTCCAATCCTTAAAATCTGGTTCAAACCCAGAGAAGAGCAATAAACATAATCACATTTATAATCACCCTATCCATAACCCTAAGCATCGCCCTAACCATACTAAACCTATGACTGGCCCAAACGAACCCAGACTCAGAAAAACTATCCCCATACGAATGCGGCTTTGACCCATTAGGATCCGCTCGACTACCATTCTCCATTCGATTCTTCCTAGTAGCAATCCTATTCCTACTGTTCGACCTAGAAATTGCCCTACTCCTACCTCTTCCATGAGCCACCCAACTCCAAGCCCCAACCACTACACTAACATGAGCCTCAGTCCTTATCCTACTCCTCACCCTAGGTCTAGTGTACGAATGAACCCAAGGAGGGCTAGAATGGGCCGAATAACAGAAAGTTAGTCTAACCAAGACAGTTGATTTCGACTCAACAGATTATAGCCACAACCCTATAACTTTCTTAATGACCCTCCTACACCTAAGCTTCTACTCAGCCTTCTCCCTAAGCGCCTTAGGCCTAGCCTTCCACCGAACCCACCTAATCTCAGCCTTACTATGCTTAGAGGGCATGATATTGTCTATATATGTAGCCCTGTCAATATGACCCATCCAAACACAAATAACATCCGCCACCATACTACCAATACTTATACTAACATTCTCAGCCTGCGAAGCAGGAACGGGGCTCGCCCTACTAGTAGCCTCAACACGCACCCACGGTTCAGACCACCTCCACAACTTTAACCTCCTAAAATGCTAAAAATCATCATACCAACTATTATACTCCTTCCCATGACCATATCCTCACCCAGCAAGTACCTTTGGGCTAATACCACAACACACAGCATATTAATTGCCGCCATTAGCCTACAGCTATTCACCCCAACATACTACCCAAACAAAAACCTATCTCACTGGACTGCTATCGACCAAATCTCTTCACCACTACTAGTCCTATCATGTTGACTCCTGCCTCTGATGCTAATGGCAAGTCAAAACCATCTAGAACAAGAACCAACCAACCGCAAACGAATCTTCATCACAACAATCATTCTAGCTCAACTATTCATCCTATCAGCCTTCTCAGCCTCGGAACTCATACTATTCTACATTGCTTTTGAAGCAACCCTAATCCCCACATTAATCCTCATCACCCGATGAGGAAACCAACCAGAACGACTTAAAGCCGGAATCTACCTACTGTTCTACACGCTTGCCAGCTCACTCCCCCTACTAATCGCCATCCTGCACCTACACAACCAAACTGGCACATTATACTTCCCAATACTTAAACTATCCCACCCAACCATCACACACTCCTGAACGGGCCTAGCAGCCAGCTTAGCCCTTCTCGTAGCATTCATGGTCAAAGCTCCACTATACGGACTACACCTATGACTGCCTAAAGCTCATGTAGAGGCCCCAATTGCCGGCTCAATGCTTCTCGCAGCCCTGCTCTTAAAACTGGGAGGCTACGGCATCATACGAGTCACTATCCTAGTAAACCCATCCCTAAACAACCTGCACTACCCATTCATCACCCTCTCTCTATGGGGAGCGCTCATAACTAGTGCCATCTGCCTACGACAAATCGACCTAAAGTCACTAATCGCTTACTCATCAGTAAGCCACATAGGCCTTGTCATCGCCGCAACTATAATCCAAACCCAATGAGCATTCTCAGGAGCAATGATCCTAATAATTTCACACGGACTAACCTCATCCATACTATTCTGCCTAGCCAACACAAACTACGAACGCACCCACAGCCGAATTCTACTACTAACACGAGGCATCCAGCCCCTACTCCCATTAATAGCCATCTGATGACTTTTAGCCAACCTAACAAACATGGCACTACCCCCCACAACTAACCTTATAGCAGAACTAACCATTGTAATCGCCCTGTTCAACTGATCCTCCCTAACAATCATCCTAACAGGCATTGCAATCCTCCTAACTGCCTCATACACCCTATACATACTAACAATGACACAACGAGGAGCACTCCCATCCCACATCACATCAATCCAAAACTCCTCCACACGAGAGCATCTTCTTATAGCCCTACACATAATCCCAATAGCCCTCCTCATCTTAAAGCCAGAGCTAATCTCCGGCATCCCAGTATGCAAGTATAGTTTCAACCCAAACATTAGACCGTGACTCTAAAGATAGAAGTTAAAACCTTCTTACCTGCCGAGGGGAGGTTTAACCAACAAGAACTGCTAATTCTTGCATCTGAGTCTAAAACCTCAGCCCCCTTACTTTCAAAGGATAATAGCAATCCAATGGTCTTAGGAACCACGTATCTTGGTGCAAATCCAAGTGAAAGTAATGGACCTACCACTAACCCTAAACACATTCACACTATTAACCCTAACAACCCTAACTACTCCAATCATTTTCCCACTATTATCAGACAGCCTCAAAAACACTCCCAACACCATCACACAAACAGTCAAAGCCTCATTTCTAATCAGCTTAGTCCCAATAACAATCCACATCCACTCAGGTATGGAAGGCCTGGTCTCCTCATGAGAATGAAAATTCATCATAAACTTCAAAATCCCAATCAGCCTTAAACTAGACTTTTACTCCCTTACATTCTTCCCAATTGCCCTATTCGTGTCATGGTCAATCCTGCAATTCGCAACATGATACATGGCCTCAGACCCACACATCACAAAATTCTTCACCTTCCTCCTACTGTTCCTAATTACCATGCTAATCCTAATCATCGCCAATAACCTATTTGTCCTGTTCATTGGATGAGAAGGAGTAGGGATCATATCCTTCCTCCTGATCAGCTGATGACACGGACGAGCAGAAGCCAACACCGCCGCCCTACAAGCAGTGCTTTACAACCGAATCGGAGACATTGGCCTCATCCTTTGCATAGCATGACTAGCCTATACCATAAACACCTGAGAACTCCAACAATTCCCCTCCACTTCACAGACCCCAACCTTACCCCTCCTAGGGCTGATCCTGGCAGCAACAGGCAAATCCGCTCAATTTGGATTACACCCATGACTCCCATCCGCAATAGAAGGCCCAACCCCAGTCTCAGCCTTACTACACTCAAGCACTATAGTAGTGGCCGGAATCTTCCTACTAATCCGAACCCACCACACTATTCCACAACAACCAAACAGCCCTCTCTCTCTGCCTTTGCCTGGGAGCCCTCTCCACCCTATTTGCAGCCACATGTGCCCTCACACAGAACGACATCAAAAAAATTATCGCCTTCTCCACCTCAAGTCAGCTAGGCCTAATAATAGTCACTATTGGATTAAACCTTCCACAACTAGCCTTCCTACACATCTCAACCCACGCATTCTTCAAGGCCATGCTATTCCTCTGCTCAGGCTCCATCATCCACAGCCTCAACGGAGAACAAGACATCCGAAAAATAGGAGGCCTCCAAAAAATGCTCCCAACAACCACCTCATGTCTCACTATCGGTAACCTAGCACTAATAGGAACCCCATTCCTAGCAGGATTTTACTCAAAGGACCAAATCATCGAAAACCTAAACACCTCATACCTAAACTCATGAGCCCTGCTCCTAACCCTGCTAGCCACATCATTCACCGCGGTCTATACA
>NW_026960757.1:0-46111 GCF_021018805.1 Prinia subflava | reverse complement strand
TGTCTGCAGCAGCTTCTCTGCTTGCTGCAAACACAGACAACCAACAGGACTTGTGTCTTGAGAAAACCAACACAGCAACAGCAAAGCATAGTGTTCTACAGAGCTCTTCCATGGAAATCAAGCAATTTAGGTCCTAACACATTTGCTCTTGCTCTGCAGACGAGGAATACACCAACTGGTACAAAATATACTTCACTTGTGGAAAAGGGGCAAGAAAGTGTCTGCAGCAGCTTCTCTGCTTGCTGCAAACACAGACAACCAACAGGACTTGTGTCTTGAGAAAACCAACACAGCAACAGCAAAGCATAGTGTTCTTAATAGCTCTTCCATGGAAATCAAGCAATTGAGGTCCTAACACATTTTTTCTTGCTTTGCAGGCGAGGAACACACCAACTGGTACAAAATATACGTCAGTAGTGGAGAAAGCAGGTACGTGTCTTCAAGAGCTTCTCTGCTTGCTGCAAACACAGACAACCAACAGGGCTTGTGTCTTGAGAAAACCAACACAGCAACAGCAAAGCATAGTGTTCTACAGAGCTCTTCCATGGAAAACAAGCAATTTAGATCCTAAAACCTTTGCTCTTGCTCTGCAGACGAGGAATACACCAACTGGTACAAAATATACTTCACTTGTGGAAAAGGGGCAAGAAAGTGTCTGCAGCAGCTTCTCTGCTTGCTGCAAACACAGACAACCAACAGGGCTTGTGTCTTGAGAAAACCAACACAGCAACAGCAAAGCATAGTGTTCTTAATAGTTGTTCCATGGAAAACAAGCAATTTAGATCCTAAAACCTTTGCTCTTGCTCTGCAGACGAGGAATACACCAACTGGTACAAAATATACTTCACTTGTGGAAAAGGAGCAAGAAAGTGTCTGCAGCAGCTTCTCTGATTGCTGAAAACACAGAGAACAAACAGGGCTTGTGTCATGAGAAAACAAACACAGCAACCGAAAACCATAGTGTTCTACATATCTCTTCCAAGGAAATTAAGCAGTTTAGGTCCTAACACCTTTGCTCTTGCTCTGCAGACGAGGAATACACCAACTGGTACAAAATATACGTCAGTAGTGGAGAAAGCAGGTACGTGTCTTCAAGAGCTTCTCTGCTTGCTGCAAGCACAGAGAACAAACAGGATTTGTTTCTTGAGAAAACCGACACAGCAACAGCAAAGCATAGTGTTCTACATAGCTCTTCCATGGAAATCAAGCAATTTAGATCCTAAAACCTTTGCTCTTGCTCTGCAGACGAGGAATACACCAACTGGTACAAAATATACTTCACTTGTGGAAAAGGAGCAAGAAAGTGTCTGCAGCAGCTTCTCTGCTTGCTGAAAACACAGAGAACAAACAGGGCTTGTGTCTTGAGAAAACAAACACAGCAACCGAAAACCATAGTGTTCTACATATCTCTTCCAAGGAAATTAAGCAGTTTAGGTCCTAACACCTTTGCTCTTGCTCTGCAGACGAGGAATACACCAACTGGTACAAAATATACATCAGTAGTGGAGAAAGCAGGTACGTGTCTTCAAGAGCTTCTCTGCTTGCTGCAAGCACAGAGAACAAACAGGGCTTGTTTCTTGAGAAAACCGACACAGCAACAGCAAAGCATAGTGTTCTACAGAGCTCTTCCATGGAAAACAAGCAATTTAGGTCCTAACACATTTGCTCTTGCTCTGCAGACGAGGAATACACCAACTGGTACAAAATATACTTCACTTGTGGAAAAGGGGCAAGAAAGTGTCTGCAGCAGCTTCTCTGCTTGCTGCAAACACAGACAACCAACAGGACTTGTGTCTTGAGAAAACCAACACAGCAACAGCAAAGCATAGTGTTCTACAGAGCTCTTCCATGGAAATCAAGCAATTTAGGTCCTAACACATTTGCTCTTGCTTTGCAGACGAGGAACACACCAACTGGTACAAAATATACGTCAGTAGTGGAGAAAGCAGGTACGTGTCTTCAAGAGCTTCTCTGCTTGCTGCAAACACAGACAACCAACAGGGCTTGTGTCTTGAGAAAACCAACTCAGCAACAGCAAAGCATAGTGTTCTGCAGAGCTCTTCCATGGAAAACAAGCAATTTAGATCCTAAAACTTTTGCTCTTGCTCTGCAGACGAGGAATACACCAACTGGTACAAAATATACTTCACTTGTGGAAAAGGGGCAAGAAAGTGTCTGCAGCAGCTTCTCTGCTTGCTGCAAACACAGGGAACAAACAGGGCTTGTGTCTTGAGAAAACCAACACAGCAACAGCAAAGCATAGTGTTCTACATAGCTCTTCCATGGAAAACAAGCAATTTAGATCCTAAAACCTTTCCTCTTGCTCTGCAGACGAGGAATACACCAACTGGTACAAAATATACTTCACTTGTGGAAAAAGGGCAAGAAAGTGTCTGCAGCAGCTTTTCTGCTCGCTGGAAACACATACAACCAACAAGGCTTGTGTCTTGAGAAAACCAACACAGTAACAGCAAAGCACAGTGTTCTACATATCTCTTCCAAGGAAATCAAGCAATTTAGGTCCTAAAACCTTTGCTCCTGCTCTCCAGACGAGGAATACACCAACTGGTACAAAATATAAGTCAGTAGTGGAGAAAGCAGGTACGTGTCTTCAAAAGCATCTCTGCTTGCTGCAAGCACAGAGAACAAACAGGATTTGTTTCTTGAGAAAACCGACACAGCAACAGCAAAGCATAGTGTTCTACAGAGCTCTTCCATGGAAATCAAGCAATTTAGGTCCTAACACATTTGCTCTTGCTCTGCAGACGAGGAATACACCAACTGGTACAAAATATACTTCACTTGTGGAAAAGGGGCAAGAAAGTGTCTGCAGCAGCTTCTCTGCTTGCTGCAAACACAGACAACCAACAGGACTTGTGTCTTGAGAAAACCAACACAGCAACAGCAAAGCATAGTGTTCTACAGAGCTCTTCCATGGAAATCAAGCAATTTAGGTCCTAACACATTTGCTCTTGCTCTGCAGACGAGGAATACACCAACTGGTACAAAATATACTTCACTTGTGGAAAAGGGGCAAGAAAGTGTCTGCAGCAGCTTCTCTGCTTGCTGCAAACACAGACAACCAACAGGACTTGTGTCTTGAGAAAACCAACACAGCAACAGCAAAGCATAGTGTTCTTAATAGCTCTTCCATGGAAATCAAGCAATTGAGGTCCTAACACATTTTTTCTTGCTTTGCAGGCGAGGAACACACCAACTGGTACAAAATATACGTCAGTAGTGGAGAAAGCAGGTACGTGTCTTCAAGAGCTTCTCTGCTTGCTGCAAACACAGACAACCAACAGGGCTTGTGTCTTGAGAAAACCAACACAGCAACAGCAAAGCATAGTGTTCTACAGAGCTCTTCCATGGAAAACAAGCAATTTAGATCCTAAAACCTTTGCTCTTGCTCTGCAGACGAGGAATACACCAACTGGTACAAAATATACTTCACTTGTGGAAAAGGGGCAAGAAAGTGTCTGCAGCAGCTTCTCTGCTTGCTGCAAACACAGACAACCAACAGGGCTTGTGTCTTGAGAAAACCAACACAGCAACAGCAAAGCATAGTGTTCTTAATAGTTGTTCCATGGAAAACAAGCAATTTAGATCCTAAAACCTTTGCTCTTGCTCTGCAGACGAGGAATACACCAACTGGTACAAAATATACTTCACTTGTGGAAAAGGAGCAAGAAAGTGTCTGCAGCAGCTTCTCTGATTGCTGAAAACACAGAGAACAAACAGGGCTTGTGTCATGAGAAAACAAACACAGCAACCGAAAACCATAGTGTTCTACATATCTCTTCCAAGGAAATTAAGCAGTTTAGGTCCTAACACCTTTGCTCTTGCTCTGCAGACGAGGAATACACCAACTGGTACAAAATATACGTCAGTAGTGGAGAAAGCAGGTACGTGTCTTCAAGAGCTTCTCTGCTTGCTGCAAGCACAGAGAACAAACAGGATTTGTTTCTTGAGAAAACCGACACAGCAACAGCAAAGCATAGTGTTCTACATAGCTCTTCCATGGAAATCAAGCAATTTAGATCCTAAAACCTTTGCTCTTGCTCTGCAGACGAGGAATACACCAACTGGTACAAAATATACTTCACTTGTGGAAAAGGAGCAAGAAAGTGTCTGCAGCAGCTTCTCTGCTTGCTGAAAACACAGAGAACAAACAGGGCTTGTGTCTTGAGAAAACAAACACAGCAACCGAAAACCATAGTGTTCTACATATCTCTTCCAAGGAAATTAAGCAGTTTAGGTCCTAACACCTTTGCTCTTGCTCTGCAGACGAGGAATACACCAACTGGTACAAAATATACATCAGTAGTGGAGAAAGCAGGTACGTGTCTTCAAGAGCTTCTCTGCTTGCTGCAAGCACAGAGAACAAACAGGGCTTGTTTCTTGAGAAAACCGACACAGCAACAGCAAAGCATAGTGTTCTACAGAGCTCTTCCATGGAAAACAAGCAATTTAGGTCCTAACACATTTGCTCTTGCTCTGCAGACGAGGAATACACCAACTGGTACAAAATATACTTCACTTGTGGAAAAGGGGCAAGAAAGTGTCTGCAGCAGCTTCTCTGCTTGCTGCAAACACAGACAACCAACAGGACTTGTGTCTTGAGAAAACCAACACAGCAACAGCAAAGCATAGTGTTCTACAGAGCTCTTCCATGGAAAACAAGCAATTTAGATCCTAAAACCTTTGCTCTTGCTCTGCAGACGAGGAATACACCAACTGGTACAAAATATACTTCACTTGTGGAAAAGGGGCAAGAAAGTGTCTGCAGCAGCTTTTCTGCTCGCTGGAAACTCAGACAACCAACAGGGCTTGTGTCTTGAGAAAACCAACACAGTAACAGCAAAGCACAGTGTTCTTAATAGCTCTTCCATGGAAAACAAGCAATTTAGATCCTAAAACCTTTGCTCTTGCTCTGCAGACGAGGAATACACCAACTGGTACAAAATATACTTCACTTGTGGAAAAGGGGCAAGAAAGTGTCTGCAGCAGCTTCTCTGCTTGCTGCAAACACAGACAACCAACAGGACTTGTGTCTTGAGAAAACCAACACAGTAACAGCAAAGCATAGTGTTCTACATAGCTCTTCCATGGAAATCAAGCAATTTAGGTCCTAACATATTTGCTTTTCCTCTGCAGACGAGGAATACACCAACTGGTACAAAATATACTTCACTTGTGGAAAAGGGGCAAGAAAGTGTCTGCAGCAGCTTCTCTGCTTGCTGCAAACACAGACAACCAACAGGACTTGTGTCTTGAGAAAACCAACACAGCAACAGCAAAGCATAGTGTTCTACATAGCTCTTCCATGGAAAACAAGCAATTTAGATCCTAAAACCTTTGCTCTTGCTCTGCAGACGAGGAACACACCAACTGGTACAAAATATACTTCACTTGTGGAAAAGGGGCAAGAAAGTGTCTGCAGCAGCTTCTCTGCTTGCTGCAAACACAGGGAACAAACAGGGCTTGTGTCTTTAGAAAACCAACACAGCAACAGCAAAGGTAGTGTTCTTAATAGCTCTTCCAATGAAATCAAGCAATTTAAGTCCTAACACCTTTGATCTTGCTTTGCAGACGAGGAACACACCAACTGGTACAAAATATACGTCAGTAGTGGAGAAAGCAGGTACGTGTCTTCAAGAGCTTCTCTGCTTGCTGCAAACACAGACAACCAACAGGGCTTGTGTCTTGAGAAAACCAACACAGCAACAGCAAAGCATAGTGTTCTGCAGAGCTCTTCCATGGAAAACAAGCAATTTAGATCCTAAAACCTTTGCTCTTGCTCTGCAGACGAGGAATACACCAACTGGTACAAAATATACTTCACTTGTGGAAAAGGGGCAAGAAAGTGTCTGCAGCAGCTTCTCTGCTTGCTGAAAACACAGAGAACAAACAGGGCTTGTGTCTTGAGAAAACAAACACAGCAACCGAAAACCATAGTGTTCTACATATCTCTTCCAAGGAAATTAAGCAGTTTAGGTCCTAACACCTTTGCTCTTGCTCTGCAGACGAGGAATACACCAACTGGTACAAAATATACGTCAGTAGTGGAGAAAGCAGGTACGTGTCTTCAAGAGCTTCTCTGCTTGCTGAAAACACAGACAACCAACAGGACTTGTGTCTTGAGAAAACCAACACAGCAACAGCAAAGCATAGTGTTCTACAGAGCTCTTCCATGGACATCAAGCAATTTACGTCCTAACACATTTGCTCTTGCTCTGCAGACGAGGAATACACCAACTGGTACAAAATATACTTCACTTGTGGAAAAGGGGCAAGAAAGTGTCTGCAGCAGCTTCTCTGCTTGCTGCAAACACAGACAACCAACAGGACTTGTGTCTTGAGAAAACCAACACAGCAACAGCAAAGCATAGTGTTCTACATAGCTCTTCCATGGAAAACAAACAATTTAGATCCTAAAACCTTTGCTCTTGCTCTGCAGACGAGGAATACACCAACTGGTACAAAATATACTTCACTTGTGGAAAAGGAGCAAGAAAGTGTCTGCAGCAGCTTCTCTGCTTGCTGAAAACACAGAGAACAAACAGGGCTTGTGTCTTGAGAAAACAAACACAGCAACCGAAAACCATAGTGTTCTACATATCTCTTCCAAGGAAATTAAGCAGTTTAGGTCCTAACACCTTTGCTCTTGCTCTGCAGACGAGGAATACACGAACTGGTACAAAATATACGTCAGTACTGGAGAAAGCAGATACGTGTCTTCAAGAGCTTCTCTGCTTGCTGCAAGCACAGAGAACAAACAGGATTTGTTTCTTGAGAAAACCGACACAGCAACAGCAAAGCATAGTGTTCTACAGAGCTCTTCCATGGAAATCAAGCAATTTAGGTCCTAACACATTTGCTCTTGCTCTGCAGACGAGGAATACACCAACTGGTACAAAATATACTTCACTTGTGGAAAAGGGGCAAGAAAGTGTCTGCAGCAGCTTCTCTGCTTGCTGCAAACACAGACAACCAACAGGACTTGTGTCTTGAGAAAACCAACACAGCAACAGCAAAGCATAGTGTTCTACAGAGCTCTTCCATGGAAATCAAGCAATTTAGGTCCTAACACATTTGCTCTTGCTTTGCAGACGAGGAACACACCAACTGGTACAAAATATACGTCAGTAGTGGAGAAAGCAGGTACGTGTCTTCAAGAGCTTCTCTGCTTGCTGCAAACACAGACAACCAACAGGCTTGTGTCTTGAGAAAACCAACTCAGCAACAGCAAAGCATAGTGTTCTGCAGAGCTCTTCCATGGAAAACAAGCAATTTAGATCCTAAAACTTTTGCTCTTGCTCTGCAGACGAGGAATACACCAACTGGTACAAAATATACTTCACTTGTGGAAAAGGGGCAAGAAAGTGTCTGCAGCAGCTTCTCTGCTTGCTGCAAACACAGGGAACAAACAGGGCTTGTGTCTTGAGAAAACCAACACAGCAACAGCAAAGCATAGTGTTCTACATAGCTCTTCCATGGAAAACAAGCAATTTAGATCCTAAAACCTTTGCTCTTGCTCTGCAGATGAGGAATACACCAACTGGTACAAAATATACTTCACTTGTGGAAAAAGGGCAAGAAAGTGTCTGCAGCAGCTTTTCTGCTCGCTGGAAACACATACAACCAACAAGGCTTGTGTCTTGAGAAAACCAACACAGTAACAGCAAAGCACAGTGTTCTACATATCTCTTCCAAGGAAATCAAGCAATTTAGGTCCTAAAACCTTTGCTCCTGCTCTCCAGACGAGGAATACACCAACTGGTACAAAATATAAGTCAGTAGTGGAGAAAGCAGGTACGTGTCTTCAAGAGCTTCTCTGCTCGCTGCAAGTACAGAGAAAAAAGAGGGTTTGTTTCTTGAGAAAACCGACACAGCAACAGCAAAGCATAGTGTTCTACAGAGCTCTTCCATGGAAATCAAGCAATTTAGGTCCTAACATATTTGCTCTTGCTCTGCAGACGAGGAATACACCAACTGGTACAAAATATACTTCACTTTTGGAAAAGGGGCAAGAAAGTGTCTGCAGCAGCTTCTCTGCTTGCTGCAAACACAGACAACCAACAGGACTTGTGTCTTGAGAAAACCAACACAGCAACAGCAAAGCATAGTGTTCTACAGAGCTCTTCCATGGAAATCAAGCAATTTAGGTCCTAACACATTTGCTCTTGCTTTGCAGACGAGGAACACACCAACTGGTACAAAATATACGTCAGTAGTGGAGAAAGCAGGTACGTGTCTTCAAGAGCTTCTCTGCTTGCTGCAAACACAGACAACCAACAGGGCTTGTGTCTTGAGAAAACCAACACAGCAACAGCAAAGCATAGTGTTCTGCAGAGCTCTTCCATGGAAAACAAGCAATTTAGATCCTAAAACCTTTGCTCTTGCTCTGCAGACGAGGAATACACCAACTGGTACAAAATATACTTCACTTGTGGAAAAGGGGCAAGAAAGTGTCTGCAGCAGCTTCTCTGCTTGCTGAAAACACAGAGACCAAACAGGGCTTGTGTCTTGAGAAAACAAACACAGCAACCGAAAACCATAGTGTTCTACATATCTCTTCCAAGGAAATCAAGCAATTTAGGTCCTAACACATTTGCTCTTGCTCTGCAGACGAGGAATACACCAACTGGTACAAAATATACGTCAGTAGTGGAGAAAGTAGGTACGTGTCTTCAAGAGCTTCTCTGCTTGCTGCAAGCACAGAGAACAAACAGGATTTGTTTCTTGAGAAAACCGACACAGCAACAGCAAAGCATAGTGTTCTACAGAGCTCTTCCATGGAAATCAAGCAATTTAGGTGCTAACACATTTGCTCTTGCTCTGCAGACGAGGAATACACCAACTGGTACAAAATATACTTCACTTGTGGAAAAGGGGCAAGAAAGTGTCTGCAGCAGCTTCTCTGCTTGCTGCAAACACAGACAACCAACAGGACTTGTGTCTTGAGAAAACCAACACAGCAACAGCAAAGCATAGTGTTTTACAGAGCTCTTCCATGGAAAACAAGCAATTTAGATCCTAAAACCTTTGCTCTTGCTCTGCAGACGAGGAATACACCAACTGGTACAAAATATACTTCACTAGTGGAAAAGGGGCAAGAAAGTGTCTGCAGCAGCTTTTCTGCTCGCTGGAAACTCAGACAACCAACAAGGCTTGTGTCTTGAGAAAACCAACACAGTAACAGCAAAGCACAGTGTTCTTAATAGCTCTTCCATGGAAAACAAGCAATTTAGATCCTAAAACCTTTGCTCTTGCTCTGCAGACGAGGAATACACCAACTGGTACAAAATATACTTCACTAGTGGAAAAGGAGCAAGAAAGTGTCTGCAGCAGCTTCTCTGCTTGCTGAAAACACAGAGAACAAACAGGGCTTGTGTCTATAGAAAACAAACACAGCAACCGAAAACCATAGTGTTCTACATATCTCTTCCATTTAAATTAAGCAGTTTAGGTCCTAACACATTTGCTCTTGCTCTGCAGACGAGGAATACACCAACTGGTACAAAATATACTTCACTTGTGGAAAAGGGGCAAGAAAGTGTCTGCAGCAGCTTCTCTGCTTGCTGCAAACACAGACAACCAACAGGACTTGTGTCTTGAGAAAACCAACACAGCAACAGCAAAGCATAGTGTTCTACATAGCTCTTCCATGGAAAACAAACAATTTAGATCCTAAAACCTTTGCTCTTGCTCTGCAGACGAGGAATACACCAACTGGTACAAAATATACTTCACTTGTGGAAAAGGAGCAAGAAAGTGTCTGCAGCAGCTTCTCTGCTTGCTGAAAACACAGAGAACAAACAGGGCTTGTGTCTTGAGAAAACAAACACAGCAACCGAAAACCATAGTGTTCTACATATCTCTTCCAAGGAAATTAAGCAGTTTAGGTCCTAACACCTTTGCTCTTGCTCTGCAGACGAGGAATACACGAACTGGTACAAAATATACGTCAGTACTGGAGAAAGCAGGTACGTGTCTTCAAGAGCTTCTCTGCTTGCTGCAAGTACAGAGAACAAACAGGATTTGTTTCTTGAGAAAACCGACACAGCAACAGCAAAGCATAGTGTTCTACAGAGCTCTTCCATGGAAATCAAGCAATTTAGGTTCTAACATATTTGCTCTTGCTCTGCAGACGAGGAATACACCAACTGGTACAAAATATACTTCACTTGTGGAAAAGGGGCAAGAAAGTGTCTGCAGCAGCTTCTCTGCTTGCTGCAAACACAGACAACCAACAGGACTTGTGTCTTGAGAAAACCAACACAGCAACAGCAAAGCATAGTGTTCTACAGAGCTCTTCATGGAAATCAAGCAATTTAGGTCCTAACACATTTGCTCTTGCTTTGCAGACGAGGAACACACCAACTGGTACAAAATATACGTCAGTAGTGGAGAAAGCAGGTACGTGTCTTCAAGAGCTTCTCTGCTTGCTGCAAACACAGACAACCAACAGGGCTTGTGTCTTGAGAAAACCAACACAGCAACAGCAAAGCATAGTGTTCTGCAGAGCTCTTCCATGGAAAACAAGCAATTTAGATCCTAAAACCTTTGCTCTTGCTCTGCAGACGAGGAATACACCAACTGGTACAAAATATACTTCACTTGTGGAAAAGGGGCAAGAAAGTGGTCTGCAGCAGCTTCTCTGCTTGCTGAAAACACAGAGAACAAACAGGGCTTGTGTCTTGAGAAAACAAACACAGCAACCGAAAACCATAGTGTTCTACATATCTCTTCCAAGGAAATTAAGCAGTTTAGGTCCTAACACCTTTGCTCTTGCTCTGCAGACGAGGAATACACCAACTGGTACAAAATATACGTCAGTAGTGGAGAAAGCAGGTACGTGTCTTCAAGAGCTTCTCTGCTTGCTGCAAGCACAGAGAACAAACAGGATTTGTTTCTTGAGAAAACCGACACAGCAACAGCAAAGCATAGTGTTCTACAGAGCTCTTCCATGGAAATCAAGCAATTTAGGTCCTAACACATTTGCTCTTGCTCTGCAGACGAGGAATACACCAACTGGTACAAAATATACTTCACTTGTGGAAAAGGGGCAAGAAAGTGTCTGCAGCAGCTTCTCTGCTTGCTGCAAACACAGACAACCAACAGGACTTGTGTCTTGAGAAAACCAACACAGCAACAGCAAAGCATAGTGTTCTTAATAGCTCTTCCATGGAAAACAAGCAATTTAGATCCTAAAACCTTTGCTCTTGCTCTGCAGACGAGGAATACACCAACTGGTACAAAATATACTTCACTAGTGGAAAAGGGGCAAGAAAGTGTCTGCAGCAGCTTTTCTGCTCGCTGGAAACACAGACAACCAACAAGGCTTGTGTCTTGAGAAAACCAACACAGTAACAGCAAAGCACAGTGTTCTTAATAGCTCTTCCATGGAAAACAAGCAATTTAGATCCTAAAACCTTTGCTCTTGCTCTGCAGACGAGGAATACACCAACTGGTACAAAATATACTTCACTTGTGGAAAAGGAGCAAGAAAGTGTCTGCAGCAGCTTCTCTGCTTGCTGAAAACACAGAGAACAAACAGGGCTTGTGTCTTGAGAAAACAAACACAGCAACCGAAAACCATAGTGTTCTACATATCTCTTCCAAGGAAATTAAGCAGTTTAGGTCCTAACACATTTGCTCTTGCTCTGCAGACGAGGAATACACGAACTGGTACAAAATATACGTCAGTACTGGAGAAAGCAGATACGTGTCTTCAAGAGCTTCTCTGCTTGCTGCAAGCACAGAGAACAAACAGGATTTGTTTCTTGAGAAAACCGACACAGCAACAGCAAAGCATAGTGTTCTACAGAGCTCTTCCATGGAAATCAAGCAATTTAGGTCCTAACACATTTGCTCTTGCTCTGCAGACGAGGAATACACCAACTGGTACAAAATATACTTCACTTGTGGAAAAGGGGCAAGAAAGTGTCTGCAGCAGCTTCTCTGCTTGCTGCAAACACAGACAACCAACAGGACTTGTGTCTTGAGAAAACCAACACAGCAACAGCAAAGCATAGTGTTCTTAATAGCTCTTCCATGGAAAACAAGCAATTTAGATCCTAAAACCTTTGCTCTTGCTCTGCAGACGAGGAATACACCAACTGGTACAAAATATACTTCACTAGTGGAAAAGGGGCAAGAAAGTGTCTGCAGCAGCTTTTCTGCTCGCTGGAAACTCAGACAACCAACAGGGCTTGTGTCTTGAGAAAACCAACACAGTAACAGCAAAGCACAGTGTTCTTAATAGCTCTTCCATGGAAAACAAGCAATTTAGATCCTAAAACCTTTGCTCTTGCTCTGCAGACGAGGAATACACCAACTGGTACAAAATATACTTCACTAGTGGAAAAGGAGCAAGAAAGTGTCTGCAGCAGCTTCTCTGCTTGCTGAAAACACAGAGAACAAACAGGGCTTGTGTCTTGAGAAAACAAACACAGCAACCGAAAACCATAGTGTTCTACATATCTCTTCCATTTAAATTAAGCAGTTTAGGTCCTAACACATTTGCTCTTGCTCTGCAGACGAGGAATACACCAACTGGTACAAAATATACTTCACTTGTGGAAAAGGGGCAAGAAAGTGTCTGCAGCAGCTTCTCTGCTTGCTGCAAACACAGACAACCAACAGGACTTGTGTCTTGAGAAAACCAACACAGCAACAGCAAAGCATAGTGTTCTACAGAGCTCTTCCATGGACATCAAGCAATTTACGTCCTAACACATTTTTTCTTGCTTTGCAGGCGAGGAACACACCAACTGGTACAAAATATACGTCAGTAGTGGAGAAAGCAGGTACGTGTCTTCAAGAGCTTCTCTGCTTGCTGAAAACACAGACAACCAACAGGACTTGTGTCTTTAGAAAACCAACACAGCAACAGCAAAGATAGTGTTCTTAATAGCTCTTCCAATGAAATCAAGCAATTTAAGTCCTAACACCTTTGATCTTGCTCTGCAGACGAGGAATACACCAACTGGTACAAAATATACTTCACTTGTGGAAAAGGGGCAAGAAAGTGTCTGCAGCAGCTTCTCTGCTTGCTGCAAACACAGACAACCAACAGGACTTGTGTCTTGAGAAAACCAACACAGCAACAGCAAAGCATAGTGTTCTACATAGCTCTTCCATGGAAAACAAACAATTTAGATCCTAAAACCTTTGCTCTTGCTCTGCAGACGAGGAATACACCAACTGGTACAAAATATACTTCACTTGTGGAAAAGGAGCAAGAAAGTGTCTGCAGCAGCTTCTCTGCTTGCTGAAAACACAGAGAACAAACAGGGCTTGTGTCTTGAGAAAACAAACACAGCAACCGAAAACCATAGTGTTCTACATATCTCTTCCAAGGAAATTAAGCAGTTTAGGTCCTAACACCTTTGCTCTTGCTCTGCAGACGAGGAATACATGAACAGGTACAAAATATACGTCAGTACTGGAGAAAGCAGATACGTGTCTTCAAGAGCTTCTCTGCTTGCTGCAAGCACAGAGAACAAACAGGATTTGTTTCTTGAGAAAACCGACACAGCAAGAGCAAAGCATAGTGTTCTACAGAGCTCTTCCATGGAAATCAAGCAATTTAGATCCTAAAACCTTTGCTCTTGCTCTGCAGACGAGGAATACACCAACTGGTACAAAATATACTTCACTTGTGGAAAAGGAGCAAGAAAGTGTCTGCAGCAGCTTCTCTGCTTGCTGAAAACACAGAGAACAAACAGGGCTTGTGTCTTGAGAAAACCAACACAGCAACAGCAAAGCATAGTGTTCTACATAGCTCTTCCATGGAAATCAAGCAATTTAGGTCCTAACATATTTGCTTTTCCTCTGCAGACGAGGAATACACCAACTGGTACAAAATATACTTCACTTGTGGAAAAGGGGCAAGAAAGTGTCTGCAGCAGCTTCTCTGCTTGCTGCAAACACAGACAACCAACAGGACTTGTGTCTTGAGAAAACCAACACAGCAACAGCAAAGCATAGTGTTCTACAGAGCTCTTCCATGGAAAACAAGCAATTTAGATCCTAAAACCTTTGCTCTTGCTCTGCAGACGAGGAACACACCAACTGGTACAAAATATACTTCACTTGTGGAAAAGGGGCAAGAAAGTGTCTGCAGCAGCTTCTCTGCTTGCTGCAAACACAGGGAACAAACAGGGCTTGTGTCTTTAGAAAACCAACACAGCAACAGCAAAGATAGTGTTCTTAATAGCTCTTCCAATGAAATCAAGCAATTTAAGTCCTAACACCTTTGATCTTGCTCTGCAGACGAGGAATACACCAACTGGTACAAAATATACTTCACTTGTGGAAAAGGGGCAAGAAAGTGTCTGCAGCAGCTTCTCTGCTTGCTGCAAACACAGACAACCAACAGGACTTGTGTCTTGAGAAAACCAACACAGCAACAGCAAAGCATAGTGTTCTACATAGCTCTTCCATGGAAAACAAACAATTTAGATCCTAAAACCTTTGCTCTTGCTCTGCAGACGAGGAATACACCAACTGGTACAAAATATACTTCACTAGTGGAAAAGGAGCAAGAAAGTGTCTGCAGCAGCTTCTCTGCTTGCTGAAAACACAGAGAACAAACAGGGCTTGTGTCTTGAGAAAACAAACACAGCAACCGAAAACCATAGTGTTCTACATATCTCTTCCAAGGAAATTAAGCAGTTTAGGTCCTAACACCTTTGCTCTTGCTCTGCAGACGAGGAATACACCAACTGGTACAAAATATACGTCAGTACTGGAGAAAGCAGATACGTGTCTTCAAGAGCTTCTCTGCTTGCTGCAAGCACAGAGAACAAACAGGATTTGTTTCTTGAGAAAACCGACACAGCAACAGCAAAGCATAGTGTTCTACAGAGCTCTTCCATGGAAATCAAGTAATTTAGGTCCTAACACATTTGCTCTTGCTCTGCAGACGAGGAATACACCAACTGGTACAAAATATACTTCACTTGTGGAAAAGGGGCAAGAAAGTGTCTGCAGCAGCTTCTCTGCTTGCTGCAAACACAGACAACCAACAGGACTTGTGTCTTGAGAAAACCAACACAGCAACAGCAAAGCATAGTGTTCTACAGAGCTCTTCCATGGAAATCAAGCAATTTAGGTCCTAACACATTTGCTCTTGCTTTGCAGACGAGGAACACACCAACTGGTACAAAATATACGTCAGTAGTGGAGAAAGCAGGTACGTGTCTTCAAGAGCTTCTCTGCTTGCTGCAAACACAGACAACCAACAGGGCTTGTGTCTTGAGAAAACCAACACAGCAACAGCAAAGCATAGTGTTCTGCAGAGCTCTTCCATAGAAAACAAGCAATTTAGATCCTAAAACCTTTGCTCTTGCTCTGCAGACGAGGAATACACCAACTGGTACAAAATATACTTCACTTGTGGAAAAGGGGCAAGAAAGTGTCTGCAGCAGCTTCTCTGCTTGCTGCAAACACAGACAACCAACAGGACTTGTGTCTTGAGAAAACCAACACAGCAACAGCAAAGCATAGTGTTCTACAGAGCTCTTCCATGGAAATCAAGCAATTTAGGTCCTAACACATTTGCTCTTGCTTTGCAGACGAGGAACACACCAACTGGTACAAAATATACGTCAGTAGTGGAGAAAGCAGGTACGTGTCTTCAAGAGCTTCTCTGCTTGCTACAAACACAGACAACCAACAGGGCTTGTGTCTTGAGAAAACCAACACAGCAACAGCAAAGCATAGTGTTCTGCAGAGCTCTTCCATAGAAAAACAAGCAATTTAGATCCTAAAACCTTTGCTCTTGCTCTGCAGACGAGGAATACACCAACTGGTACAAAATATACTTCACTAGTAGAAAAGGGGCAAGAAAGTGTCTGCAGCAGCTTCTCTGCTTGCTGCAAACACAGGGAACAAACAGGGCTTGTGTCTTGAGAAAACCAACACAGCAACAGCAAAGCATAGTGTTCTACATAGCTCTTCCATGGAAAACAAGCAATTTAGATCCTAAAACCTTTGCTTTGCTCTGCAGACGAGGAATACACCAACTGGTACAAAATATACGTCAGTAGTGGAGAAAGCAGGTACGTGTCTTCAAGAGCTTCTCTGCTTGCTGCAAACACAGGGAACAAACAGGGCTTGTGTCTTGAGAAAACCAACACAGCAACAGCAAAGCATAGTGTTCTGCAGAGCTCTTCCATGGAAAACAAGCAATTTAGATCCTAAAACCTTTGCTCTTGCTCTGCAGACGAGGAATACACCAACTGGTACAAAATATACTTCACTTGTGGAAAAGGGGCAAGAAAGTGTCTGCAGCAGCTTCTCTGCTTGCTGAAAACACAGAGAACAAACAGGGCTTGTGTCTTGAGAAAACAAACACAGCAACCGAAAACCATAGTGTTCTACATATCTCTTCCAAGGAAATTAAGCAGTTTAGGTCCTAACACCTTTGCTCTTGCTCTGCAGACGAGGAATACACCAACTGGTACAAAATATACGTCAGTAGTGGAGAAAGCAGGTACGTGTCTTCAAGAGCTTCTCTGCTTGCTGCAAACACAGACAACCAACAGGGCTTGTGTCTTGAGAAAACCAACACAGCAACAGCAAAGCATAGTGTTCTACAGAGCTCTTCCATGGAAAACAAGCAATTTAGATCCTAAAACCTTTGCTCTTGCTCTGCAGACGAGGAACACACCAACTGGTACAAAATATACTTCACTTGTGGAAAAGGGGCAAGAAAGTGTCTGCAGCAGCTTCTCTGCTTGCTGCAAACACAGGGAACAAACAGGGCTTGTGTCTTTAGAAAACCAACACAGCAACAGCAAAGGTAGTGTTCTTAATAGCTCTTCCAATGAAATCAAGCAATTTAAGTCCTAACACCTTTGATCTTGCTCTGCAGACGAGGAATACACCAACTGGTACAAAATATACTTCACTTGTGGAAAAGGGGCAAGAAAGTGTCTGCAGCAGCTTCTCTGCTTGCTGCAAACACAGACAACCAACAGGACTTGTGTCTTGAGAAAACCAACACAGCAACAGCAAAGCATAGTGTTCTACATAGCTCTTCCATGGAAAACAAACAATTTAGATCCTAAAACCTTTGCTCTTGCTCTGCAGACGAGGAATACACCAACTGGTACAAAATATACTTCACTATTGGAAAAGGAGCAAGAAAGTGTCTGCAGCAGCTTCTCTGCTTGCTGAAAACACAGAGAACAAACAGGGCTTGTGTCTTGAGAAAACAAACACAGCAACCGAAAACCATAGTGTTCTACATATCTCTTCCAAGGAAATTAAGCAGTTTAGGTCCTAACACCTTTGCTCTTGCTCTGCAGACGAGGAATACACGAACTGGTACAAAATATACGTCAGTACTGGAGAAAGCAGATACGTGTCTTCAAGAGCTTCTCTGCTTGCTGCAAGCACAGAGAACAAACAGGATTTGTTTCTTGAGAAAACCGACACAGCAACAGCAAAGCATAGTGTTCTACAGAGCTCTTCCATGGAAATCAAGTAATTTAGGTCCTAACACATTTGCTCTTGCTCTGCAGACGAGGAATACACCAACTGGTACAAAATATACTTCACTTGTGGAAAAGGGGCAAGAAAGTGTCTGCAGCAGCTTCTCTGCTTGCTGCAAACACAGACAACCAACAGGACTTGTGTCTTGAGAAAACCAACACAGCAACAGCAAAGCATAGTGTTCTACAGAGCTCTTCCATGGAAATCAAGCAATTTAGGTCCTAACACATTTGCTCTTGCTTTGCAGACGAGGAACACACCAACTGGTACAAAATATACGTCAGTAGTGGAGAAAGCAGGTACGTGTCTTCAAGAGCTTCTCTGCTTGCTGCAAACACAGACAACCAACAGGGCTTGTGTCTTGAGAAAACCAACACAGCAACAGCAAAGCATAGTGTTCTGCAGAGCTCTTCCATAGAAAACAAGCAATTTAGATCCTAAAACCTTTGCTCTTGCTCTGCAGACGAGGAATACACCAACTGGTACAAAATATACTTCACTAGTAGAAAAGGGGCAAGAAAGTGTCTGCAGCAGCTTCTCTGCTTGCTGCAAACACAGGGAACAAACAGGGCTTGTGTCTTGAGAAAACCAACACAGCAACAGCAAAGCATAGTGTTCTACATAGCTCTTCCATGGAAAACAAGCAATTTAGATCCTAAAACCTTTGCTTTGCTCTGCAGACGAGGAATACACCAACTGGTACAAAATATACGTCAGTAGTGGAGAAAGCAGGTACGTGTCTTCAAGAGCTTCTCTGCTTGCTGCAAACACAGGGAACAAACAGGGCTTGTGTCTTGAGAAAACCAACACAGCAACAGCAAAGCATAGTGTTCTGCAGAGCTCTTCCATGGAAAACAAGCAATTTAGATCCTAAAACCTTTGCTCTTGCTCTGCAGACGAGGAATACACCAACTGGTACAAAATATACTTCACTTGTGGAAAAGGGGCAAGAAAGTGTCTGCAGCAGCTTCTCTGCTTGCTGAAAACACAGAGAACAAACAGGGCTTGTGTCTTGAGAAAACAAACACAGCAACCGAAAACCATAGTGTTCTACATATCTCTTCCAAGGAAATTAAGCAGTTTAGGTCCTAACACCTTTGCTCTTGCTCTGCAGACGAGGAATACACCAACTGGTACAAAATATACGTCAGTAGTGGAGAAAGCAGGTACGTGTCTTCAAGAGCTTCTCTGCTTGCTGCAAGCACAGAGAACAAACAGGATTTGTTTCTTGAGAAAACCGACACAGCAACAGCAAAGCATAGTGTTCTACAGAGCTCTTCCATGGAAATCAAGCAATTTAGGTCCTAACACATTTGCTCTTGCTCTGCAGACGAGGAATACACCAACTGGTACAAAATATACTTCACTTGTGGAAAAGGAACAAGAAAGTGTCTGCAGCAGCTTCTCTGCTTGCTGCAAACACAGACAACCAACAGGACTTGTGTCTTGAGAAAACCAACACAGCAACAGCAAAGCATAGTGTTCTTAATAGCTCTTCCATGGAAAACAAGCAATTTAGATCCTAAAACCTTTGCTCTTGCTCTGCAGACGAGGAATACACCAACTGGTACAAAATATACTTCACTAGTGGAAAAGGGGCAAGAAAGTGTCTGCAGCAGCTTTTCTGCTCGCTGGAAACTCAGACAACCAACAAGGCTTGTGTCTTGAGAAAACCAACACAGTAACAGCAAAGCACAGTGTTCTTAATAGCTCTTCCATGGAAAACAAGCAATTTAGATCCTAAAACCTTTGCTCTTGCTCTGCAGACGAGGAATACACCAACTGGTACAAAATATACTTCACTAGTGGAAAAGGAGCAAGAAAGTGTCTGCAGCAGCTTCTCTGCTTACTGAAAACACAGAGAACCAACAGGGCTTGTGTCTTGAGAAAACCAACACAGCAACAGCAAAGCATAGTGTTCTACAGAGCTCTTCCATGGAAAACAAGCAATTTAGATCCTAAAACCTTTGCTCTTGCTCTGCAGACGAGGAACACACCAACTGGTACAAAATATACTTCACTTGTGGAAAAGGGGCAAGAAAGTGTCTGCAGCAGCTTCTCTGCTTGCTGCAAACACAGGGAACAAACAGGGCTTGTGTCTTTAGAAAACCAACACAGCAACAGCAAAGGTAGTGTTCTTAATAGCTCTTCCATGGAAAACAAACAATTTAGATCCTAAAACCTTTGCTCTTGCTCTGCAGACGAGGAATACACCAACTGGTACAAAATATACTTCACTTGTGGAAAAGGAGCAAGAAAGTGTCTGCAGCAGCTTCTCTGCTTGCTGAAAACACAGAGAACAAACAGGGCTTGTGTCTTGAGAAAACAAACACAGCAACCGAAAACCATAGTGTTCTACATATCTCTTCCAAGGAAATTAAGCAGTTTAGGTCCTAACACCTTTGCTCTTGCTCTGCAGACGAGGAATACACGAACTGGTACAAAATATACGTCAGTAGTGGAGAAAGCAGGTACGTGTCTTCAAGAGCTTCTCTGCTCGCTGCAAGTACAGAGAACAAAGAGGGTTTGTTTCTTGAGAAAACCGACACAGCAACAGCAAAGCATAGTGTTCTACAGAGCTCTTCCATGGAAATCAAGCAATTTAGGTCCTAACATATTTGCTCTTGCTCTGCAGACGAGGAATACACCAACTGGTACAAAATATACTTCACTTGTGGAAAAGGGGCAAGAAAGTGTCTGCAGCAGCTTCTCTGCTTGCTGCAAACACAGACAACCAACAGGACTTGTGTCTTGAGAAAACCAACACAGCAACAGCAAAGCATAGTGTTCTACAGAGCTCTTCCATGGAAATCAAGCAATTTAGGTCCTAACACCTTTGCTCTTGCTTTGCAGACGAGGAACACACCAACTGGTACAAAATATACGTCAGTAGTGGAGAAAGCAGGTACGTGTCTTCAAGAGCTTCTCTGCTTGCTGCAAACACAGACAACCAACAGGGCTTGTGTCTTGAGAAAACCAACACAGCAACAGCAAAGCATAGTGTTCTACAGAGCTCTTCCATGGAAATCAAGCAATTTAGGTCCTAACACATTTGCTCTTGCTCTGCAGACGAGGAATACACCAACTGGTACAAAATATACTTCACTTGTGGAAAAGGGGCAAGAAAGTGTCTGCAGCAGCTTCTCTGCTTGCTGCAAACACAGACAACCAACAGGACTTGTGTCTTGAGAAAACCAACACAGCAACAGCAAAGATAGTGTTCTTAATAGCTCTTCCATGGAAAACAAGCAATTTAGATCCTAAAACCTTTGCTCTTGCTCTGCAGACGAGGAATACACCAACTGGTACAAAATATACTTCACTAGTGGAAAAGGGGCAAGAAAGTGTCTGCAGCAGCTTTTCTGCTCGCTGGAAACTCAGACAACCAACAAGGCTTGTGTCTTGAGAAAACCAACACAGTAACAGCAAAGCACAGTGTTCTTAATAGCTCTTCCATGGAAAACAAGCAATTTAGATCCTAAAACCTTTGCTCTTGCTCTGCAGACGAGGAATACACCAACTGGTACAAAATATACTTCACTTGTGGAAAAGGAGCAAGAAAGTGTCTGCAGCAGCTTCTCTGCTTGCTGAAAACACAGAGAACAAACAGGGCTTGTGTCTTGAGAAAACAAACACAGCAACCGAAAACCATAGTGTTCTACATATCTCTTCCAAGGAAATTAAGCAGTTTAGGTCCTAACACCTTTGCTCTTGCTCTGCAGACGAGGAATACACGAACTGGTACAAAATATACGTCAGTACTGGAGAAAGCAGATACGTGTCTTCAAGAGCTTCTCTGCTTGCTGCAAGCACAGAGAACAAACAGGATTTGTTTCTTGAGAAATCCGACACAGCAACAGCAAAGCATAGTGTTCTACAGAGCTCTTCCATGGAAATCAAGCAATTTAGGTCCTAACACATTTGCTCTTGCTCTGCAGACGAGGAATACACCAACTGGTACAAAATATACTTCACTTGTGGAAAAGGGGCAAGAAAGTGTCTGCAGCAGCTTCTCTGCTTGCTGCAAACACAGACAACCAACAGGACTTGTGTCTTGAGAAAACCAACACAGCAACAGCAAAGCATAGTGTTCTTAATAGCTCTTCCATGGAAAACAAGCAATTTAGATCCTAAAACCTTTGCTCTTGCTCTGCAGACGAGGAATACACCAACTGGTACAAAATATACTTCACTAGTGGAAAAGGGGCAAGAAAGTGTCTGCAGCAGCTTTTCTGCTCGCTGGAAACTCAGACAACCAACAAGGCTTGTGTCTTGAGAAAACCAACACAGTAACAGCAAAGCACAGTGTTCTTAATAGCTCTTCCATGGAAAACAAGCAATTTAGATCCTAAAACCTTTGCTCTTGCTCTGCAGACGAGGAATACACCAACTGGTACAAAATATACTTCACTAGTGGAAAAGGAGCAAGAAAGTGTCTGCAGCAGCTTCTCTGCTTGCTGAAAACACAGAGAACAAACAGGGCTTGTGTCTTGAGAAAACAAACACAGCAACCGAAAACCATAGTGTTCTACATATCTCTTCCATTTAAATTAAGCAGTTTAGGTCCTAACACATTTGCTCTTGCTCTGCAGACGAGGAATACACCAACTGGTACAAAATATACTTCACTTGTGGAAAAGGGGCAAGAAAGTGTCTGCAGCAGCTTCTCTGCTTGCTGCAAACACAGACAACCAACAGGACTTGTGTCTTGAGAAAACCAACACAGCAACAGCAAAGCATAGTGTTCTACAGAGCTCTTCCATGGACATCAAGCAATTTACGTCCTAACACATTTTTTCTTGCTTTGCAGGCGAGGAACACACCAACTGGTACAAAATATACGTCAGTAGTGGAGAAAGCAGGTACGTGTCTTCAAGAGCTTCTCTGCTTGCTGCAAACACAGACAACCAACAGGGCTTGTGTCTTGAGAAAACCAACACAGCAACAGCAAAGCATAGTGTTCTGCAGAGCTCTTCCATGGAAAACAAGCAATTTAGATCCTAAAACCTTTGCTCTTGCTCTGCAGACGAGGAATACACCAACTGGTACAAAATATACTTCACTTGTGGAAAAGGGGCAAGAAAGTGTCTGCAGCAGCTTCTCTGCTTGCTGAAAACACAGAGAACAAACAGGGCTTGTGTCTTGAGAAAACAAACACCTCAACCGAAAACCATAGTGTTCTACATATCTCTTCCAAGGAAATTAAGCAGTTTAGGTCCTAACACCTTTGCTCTTGCTCTGCAGACGAGGAATACACCAACTGGTACAAAATATACGTCAGTAGTGGAGAAAGCAGGTACGTGTCTTCAAGAGCTTCTCTGCTTGCTGCAAGCACAGAGAACAAACAGGATTTGTTTCTTGAGAAAACCGACACAGCAACAGCAAAGCATAGTGTTCTACAGAGCTCTTCCATGGAAATCAAGCAATTTAGGTGCTAACACATTTGCTCTTGCTCTGCAGACGAGGAATACACCAACTGGTACAAAATATACTTCACTTGTGGAAAAGGGGCAAGAAAGTGTCTGCAGCAGCTTCTCTGCTTGCTGCAAACACAGACAACCAACAGGACTTGTGTCTTGAGAAAACCAACACAGCAACAGCAAAGCATAGTGTTCTACAGAGCTCTTCCATGGAAAACAAGCAATTTAGATCCTAAAACCTTTGCTCTTGCTCTGCAGACGAGGAATACACCAACTGGTACAAAATATACTTCACTAGTGGAAAAGGGGCAAGAAAGTGTCTGCAGCAGCTTTTCTGCTCGCTGGAAACTCAGACAACCAACAGGGCTTGTGTCTTGAGAAAACCAACACAGTAACAGCAAAGCACAGTGTTCTTAATAGCTCTTCCATGGAAAACAAGCAATTTAGATCCTAAAACCTTTGCTCTTGCTCTGCAGACGAGGAATACACCAACTGGTACAAAATATACTTCACTAGTGGAAAAGGAGCAAGAAAGTGTCTGCAGCAGCTTCTCTGCTTGCTGAAAACACAGAGAACAAACAGGGCTTGTGTCTTGAGAAAACAAACACAGCAACCGAAAACCATAGTGTTCTACATATCTCTTCCATTTAAATTAAGCAGTTTAGGTCCTAACACATTTGCTCTTGCTCTGCAGACGAGGAATACACCAACTGGTACAAAATATACTTCACTTGTGGAAAAGGGGCAAGAAAGTGTCTGCAGCAGCTTCTCTGCTTGCTGCAAACACAGACAACCAACAGGACTTGTGTCTTGAGAAAACCGACACAGCAACAGCAAAGCATAGTGTTCTTAATAGTTGTTCCATGGAAAACAAGCAATTTAGATCCTAAAACCTTTGCTCTTGCTCTGCAGACGAGGAATACACCAACTGGTACAAAATATACTTCACTTGTGGAAAAGGAGCAAGAAAGTGTCTGCAGCAGCTTCTCTGCTTGCTGAAAACACAGAGAACAAACAGGGCTTGTGTCTTGAGAAAACAAACACAGCAACCGAAAACCATAGTGTTCTACATATCTCTTCCAAGGAAATTAAGCAGTTTAGGTCCTAACACCTTTGCTCTTGCTCTGCAGACGAGGAATACACGAACTGGTACAAAATATACGTCAGTACTGGAGAAAGCAGGTACGTGTCTTCAAGAGCTTCTCTGCTCGCTGCAAGTATAGAGAACAAAGAGGGTTTGTTTCTTGAGAAAACCGACACAGCAACAGCAAAGCATAGTGTTCTACAGAGCTCTTCCATGGAAATCAAGCAATTTATGTCCTAACATATTTGCTCTTGCTCTGCAGACGAGGAATACACCAACTGGCACAAAATATACTTCACTTGTGGAAAAGGGGCAAGAAAGTGTCTGCAGCAGCTTCTCTGCTTGCTGCAAACACAGACAACCAACAGGACTTGTGTCTTGAGAAAACCAACACAGCAACAGCAAAGCATAGTGTTCTACAGAGCTCTTCCATGGAAATCAAGCAATTTAGGTCCTAACACATTTGCTCTTGCTTTGCAGACGAGGAACACACCAACTGGTACAAAATATACGTCAGTAGTGGAGAAAGCAGGTACGTGTCTTCAAGAGCTTCTCTGCTTGCTGCAAACACAGACAACCAATAGGGCTTGTGTCTTGAGAAAACCAACACAGCAACAGCAAAGCATAGTGTTCTGCAGAGCTCTTCCATGGAAAACAAGCAATTTAGATCCTAAAACCTTTGCTCTTGCTCTGCAGACGAGGAATACACCAACTGGTACAAAATATACTTCACTTGTGGAAAAGGGGCAAGAAAGTGTCTGCAGCAGCTTCTCTGCTTGCTGAAAACACAGAGAACAAACAGGGCTTGTGTCTTGAGAAAACAAACACAGCAACCGAAAACCATAGTGTTCTACATATCTCTTCCAAGGAAATTAAGCAGTTTAGGTCCTAACACCTTTGCTCTTGCTCTGCAGACGAGGAATACACCAACTGGTACAAAATATACGTCAGTAGTGGAGAAAGCAGGTACGTGTCTTCAAGAGCTTCTCTGCTTGCTGCAAGCACAGAGAATAAACAGGATTTGTTTCTTGAGAAAACCGACACAGCAACAGCAAAGCATAGTGTTCTACAGAGCTCTTCCATGGAAATCAAGCAATTTAGGTCCTAACACATTTGCTCTTGCTCTGCAGACGAGGAATACACCAACTGGTACAAAATATACTTCACTTGTGGAAAAGGGGCAAGAAAGTGTCTGCAGCAGCTTCTCTGCTTGCTGCAAACACAGACAACCAACAGGACTTGTGTCTTGAGAAAACCAACACAGCAACAGCAAAGCATAGTGTTCTACAGAGCTCTTCCATGGAAAACAAGCAATTTAGATCCTAAAACCTTTGCTCTTGCTCTGCAGACGAGGAATACACCAACTGGTACAAAATATACTTCACTAGTGGAAAAGGGGCAAGAAAGTGTCTGCAGCAGCTTTTCTGCTCGCTGGAAACTCAGACAACCAACAAGGCTTGTGTCTTGAGAAAACCAACACAGTAACAGCAAAGCACAGTGTTCTTAATAGCTCTTCCATGGAAAACAAGCAATTTACATCCTAAAACCTTTGCTCTTGCTCTGCAGACGAGGAATACACCAACTGGTACAAAATATACTTCACTAGTGGAAAAGGAGCAAGAAAGTGTCTGCAGCAGCTTCTCTGCTTGCTGAAAACACAGAGAACAAACAGGGCTTGTGTCTTGAGAAAACAAACACAGCAACCGAAAACCATAGTGTTCTACATATCTCTTCCATTTAAATTAAGCAGTTTAGGTCCTAACACATTTGCTCTTGCTCTGCAGACGAGGAATACACCAACTGGTACAAAATATACTTCACTTGTGGAAAAGGGGCAAGAAAGTGTCTGCAGCAGCTTCTCTGCTTGCTGCAAACACAGACAACCAACAGGACTTGTGTCTTGAGAAAACCAACACAGTAACAGCAAAGCATAGTGTTCTACAGAGCTCTTCCATGGAAATCAAGCAATTTACGTCCTAACACATTTTTTCTTGCTTTGCAGGCATGGAACACACCAACTGGTACAAAATATACGTCAGTAGTGGAGAAAGCAGGTACGTGTCTTCAAGAGCTTCTCTGCTTGCTGAAAACACAGGGAACAAACAGGGCTTGTGTCTTTAGAAAACCAACACAGCAACAGCAAAGATAGTGTTCTTAATAGCTCTTCCAATGAAATCAAGCAATTTAAGTCCTAACACCTTTGATCTTGCTCTGCAGACGAGGAATACACCAACTGGTACAAAATATACTTCACTTGTGGAAAAGGGGCAAGAAAGTGTCTGCAGCAGCTTCTCTGCTTGCTGCAAACACAGACAACCAACAGGACTTGTGTCTTGAGAAAACCAACACAGCAACAGCAAAGCATAGTGTTCTACATAGCCCTTCCATGGAAAACAAACAATTTAGATCCTAAAACCTTTGCTCTTGCTCTGCAGACGAGGAATACACCAACTGGTACAAAATATACTTCACTAGTGGAAAAGGAGCAAGAAAGTGTCTGCAGCAGCTTCTCTGCTTGCTGAAAACACAGAGAACAAACAGGGCTTGTGTCTTGAGAAAACAACACAGCAACCGAAAACCATAGTGTTCTACATATCTCTTCCAAGGAAATTAAGCAGTTTAGGTCCTAACACCTTTGCTCTTGCTCTGCAGACGAGGAATACACGAACTGGTACAAAATATACGTCAGTACTGGAGAAAGCAGATACGTGTCTTCAAGAGCTTCTCTGCTTGCTGCAAGCACAGAGAACAAACAGGATTTGTTTCTTGAGAAAACCGACACAGCAAGACCAAAGCATAGTGTTCTACAGAGCTCTTCCATGGAAATCAAGCAATTTAGGTCCTAACATATTTGCTCTTGCTCTGCAGACGAGGAATACACCAACTGGTACAAAATATACTTCACTTGTGGAAAAGGGGCAAGAAAGTGTCTGCAGCAGCTTTTCTGCTCGCTGGAAACTCAGACAACCAACAAGGCTTGTGTCTTGAGAAAACCAACACAGTAACAGCAAAGCACAGTGTTCTTAATAGCTCTTCCATGGAAAACAAGCAATTTACATCCTAAAACCTTTGCTCTTGCTCTGCAGACGAGGAATACACCAACTGGTACAAAATATACTTCACTAGTGGAAAAGGAGCAAGAAAGTGTCTGCAGCAGCTTCTCTGCTTGCTGAAAACACAGAGAACAAACAGGGCTTGTGTCTTGAGAAAACAAACACAGCAACCGAAAACCATAGTGTTCTACATATCTCTTCCATTTAAATTAAGCAGTTTAGGTCCTAACACATTTGCTCTTGCTCTGCAGACGAGGAATACACCAACTGGTACAAAATATACTTCATTTGTGGAAAAGGGGCAAGAAAGTGTCTGCAGCAGCTTCTCTGCTTGCTGCAAACACAGACAACCAACAGGACTTGTGTCTTGAGAAAACCAACACAGTAACAGCAAAGCATAGTGTTCTACAGAGCTCTTCCATGGAAATCAAGCAATTTACGTCCTAACACATTTTTTCTTGCTTTGCAGGCGAGGAACACACCAACTGGTACAAAATATACGTCAGTAGTGGAGAAAGCAGGTACGTGTCTTCAAGAGCTTCTCTGCTTGCTGCAAACACAGACAACCAACAGGGCTTGTGTCTTGAGAAAACCAACACAGCAACAGCAAAGCATAGTGTTCTACAGAGCTCTTCCATGGAAAACAAGCAATTTAGATCCTAAAACCTTTGCTCTTGCTCTGCAGACGAGGAATACACCAACTGGTACAAAATATACTTCACTTGTGGAAAAGGGGCAAGAAAGTGTCTGCAGCAGCTTCTCTGCTTGCAGCAAACACAGGGAACAAACAGGGCTTGTGTCTTGAGAAAACCAACACAGCAACAGCAAAGCATAGTGTTCTACATAGCTCTTCCATGGAAAACAAACAATTTAGATCCTAAAACCTTTGCTCTTGCTCTGCAGACGAGGAATACACCAACTGGTACAAAATATACTTCACTAGTGGAAAAGGAGCAAGAAAGTGTCTGCAGCAGCTTCTCTGCTTGCTGAAAACACAGAGAACAAACAGGGCTTGTGTCTTGAGAAAACAAACACAGCAACCGAAAACCATAGTGTTCTACATATCTCTTCCAAGGAAATTAAGCAGTTTAGGTCCTAACACCTTTGCTCTTGCTCTGCAGACGAGGAATACACGAACTGGTACAAAATATACGTCAGTACTGGAGAAAGCAGATACGTGTCTTCAAGAGCTTCTCTGCTTGCTGCAAGCACAGAGAACAAACAGGATTTGTTTCTTGAGAAAACCGACACAGCAACAGCAAAGCATAGTGTTCTACAGAGCTCTTCCATGGAAATCAAGCAATTTAGGTCCTAACACATTTGCTCTTGCTCTGCAGACGAGGAATACACCAACTGGTACAAAATATACTTCACTTGTGGAAAAGGGGCAAGAAAGTGTCTGCAGCAGCTTCTCTGCTTGCTGCAAACACAGACAACCAACAGGACTTGTGTCTTGAGAAAACCAACACAGCAACAGCAAAGCATAGTGTTCTACAGAGCTCTTCCATGGACATCAAGCAATTTACGTCCTAACACATTTTTTCTTGCTTTGCAGACGAGGAACACACCAACTGGTACAAAATAAACGTCAGTAGTGGAGAAAGCAGGTACGTGTCTTCAAGAGCTTCTCTGCTTGCTGCAAACACAGACAACCAACAGGGCTTGTGTCTTGAGAAAACCAACACAGCAACAGCAAAGCATAGTGTTCTACAGAGCTCTTCCATGGAAATCAAGCAATTTAGGTCCTAACACATTTGCTCTTGCTTTGCAGACGAGGAACACACCAACTGGTACAAAATAAACGTCAGTAGTGGAGAAAGCAGGTACGTGTCTTCAAGAGCTTCTCTGCTTGCTGCAAACACAGACAACCAACAGGGCTTGTGTCTTGAGAAAACCAACTCAGCAACAGCAAAGCATAGTGTTCTGCAGAGCTCTTCCATGGAAAACAAGCAATTTAGATCCTAAAACCTTTGCTCTTGCTCTGCAGACGAGGAATACACCAACTGGTACAAAATATACTTCACTTGTGGAAAAGGGGCAAGAAAGTGTCTGCAGCAGCTTCTCTGCTTGCTGCAAACACAGGGAACAAACAGGGCTTGTGTCTTGAGAAAACCAACACAGCAACAGCAAAGCATAGTGTTCTTAATAGCTCTTCCATGGAAAACAAGCAATTTAGATCCTAAAACCTTTGCTCTTGCTCTGCAGACGAGGAGTACACCAACTGGTACAAAATATACTTCACTTGTGGAAAAAGGGCAAGAAAGTGTCTGCAGCAGCTTTTCTGCTCGCTGGAAACACATACAACCAACAAGGCTTGTGTCTTGAGAAAACCAACACAGTAACAGCAAAGCACAGTGTTCTACATATCTCTTCCAAGGAAATCAAGCAATTTAGGTCCTAAAATCTTTGCTCCTGCTCTCCAGACGAGGAATACACCAACTGGTACAAAATATACGTCAGTAGTGGAGAAAGCAGGTACGTGTCTTCAAGAGCTTCTCTGCTCGCTGCAAGTACAGAGAACAAACAGGGTTTGTTTCTTGAGAAAACCGACACAGCAACAGCAAAGCATAGTGTTCTACAGAGCTCTTCCATGGAAATCAAGCAATTTAGGTCCTAACATATTTGCTCTTGCTCTGCAGACGAGGAATACACCAACTGGTACAAAATATACTTCACTTGTGGAAAAGGGGCAAGAAAGTGTCTGCAGCAGCTTCTCTGCTTGCTGCAAACACAGACAACCAACAGGACTTGTGTCTTGAGAAAACCAACACAGCAACAGCAAAGCATAGTGTTCTACAGAGCTCTTCCATGGAAATCAAGCAATTTAGGTCCTAACACATTTGCTCTTGCTTTGCAGACGAGGAACACACCAACTGGTACAAAATATACGTCAGTAGTGGAGAAAGCAGGTACGTGTCTTCAAGAGCTTCTCTGCTTGCTGCAAACACAGACAACCAACAGGGCTTGTGTCTTGAGAAAACCAACACAGCAACAGCAAAGCATAGTGTTCTACAGAGCTCTTCCATGGAAAACAAGCAATTTAGATCCTAAAACCTTTGCTCTTGCTCTGCAGACGAGGAATACACCAACTGGTACAAAATATACTTCACTTGTGGAAAAGGGGCAAGAAAGTGTCTGCAGCAGCTTCTCTGCTTGCTGAAAACACAGAGAACAAACAGGGCTTGTGTCTTGAGAAAACAAACACAGCAACCGAAAACCATAGTGTTCTACATATCTCTTCCAAGGAAATTAAGCAGTTTAGGTCCTAACACCTTTGCTCTTGCTCTGCAGACGAGGAATACACCAACTGGTACAAAATATACGTCAGTAGTGGAGAAAGCAGGTACGTGTCTTCAAGAGCTTCTCTGCTTGCTGCAAGCACAGAGAACAAACAGGATTTGTTTCTTGAGAAAACCGACACAGCAACAGCAAAGCATAGTGTTCTACAGAGCTCTTCCATGGAAATCAAGCAATTTAGGTCCTAACACATTTGCTCTTGCTCTGCAGACGAGGAATACACCAACTGGTACAAAATATACTTCACTTGTGGAAAAGGGGCAAGAAAGTGTCTGCAGCAGCTTCTCTGCTTGCTGCAAACACAGACAACCAACAGGACTTGTGTCTTGAGAAAACCAACACAGCAACAGCAAAGCATAGTGTTCTACAGAGCTCTTCCATGGAAAACAAACAATTTAGATCCTAAAACCTTTGCTCTTGCTCTGCAGACGAGGAATACACCAACTGGTACAAAATATACTTCACTAGTGGAAAAGGGGCAAGAAAGTGTCTGCAGCAGCTTTTCTGCTCGCTGGAAACTCAGACAACCAACAAGGCTTGTGTCTTGAGAAAACCAACACAGTAACAGCAAAGCACAGTGTTCTTAATAGCTCTTCCATGGAAAACAAGCAATTTAGATCCTAAAACCTTTGCTCTTGCTCTGCAGACGAGGAATACACCAACTGGTACAAAATATACTTCACTAGTGGAAAAGGAGCAAGAAAGTGTCTGCAGCAGCTTCTCTGCTTGCTGAAAACACAGAGAACAAACAGGGCTTGTGTCTTGAGAAAACAAACACAGCAACCGAAAACCATAGTGTTCTACATATCTCTTCCATTTAAATTAAGCAGTTTAGGTCCTAACACCTTTGCTCTTGCTCTGCAGACGAGGAATACACCAACTGGTACAAAATATACTTCACTTGTGGAAAAGGGGCAAGAAAGTGTCTGCAGCAGCTTCTCTGCTTGCTGCAAACACAGACAACCAACAGGACTTGTGTCTTGAGAAAACCAACACAGTAACAGCAAAGCACAGTGTTCTACATAGCTCTTCCATGGAAATCAAGCAATTTAGGTCCTAACATATTTGCTTTTCCTCTGCAGACGAGGAATACACCAACTGGTACAAAATATACTTCACTTGTGGAAAAGGGGCAAGAAAGTGTCTGCAGCAGCTTCTCTGCTTGCTGCAAACACAGACAACCAACAGGACTTGTGTCTTGAGAAAACCAACACAGCAACAGCAAAGCATAGTGTTCTACAGAGCTCTTCCATGGAAAACAAGCAATTTAGATCCTAAAACCTTTGCTCTTGCTCTGCAGACGAGGAATACACCAACTGGTACAAAATATACTTCACTTGTGGAAAAGGGGCAAGAAAGTGTCTGCAGCAGCTTCTCTGCTTGCTGAAAACACAGGGAACAAACAGGGCTTGTGTCTTTAGAAAACCAACACAGCAACAGCAAAGATAGTGTTCTTAATAGCTCTTCCAATGAAATCAAGCAATTTAAGTCCTAACACCTTTGATCTTGCTCTGCAGACGAGGAATACACCAACTGGTACAAAATATACTTCACTAGTGGAAAAGGGGCAAGAAAGTGTCTGCAGCAGCTTCTCTGCTTGCTGCAAACACAGACAACCAACAGGACTTGTGTCTTGAGAAAACCAACACAGCAACAGCAAAGCACAGTGTTCTACAGAGCTCTTCCATGGAAAACAAACAATTTAGATCCTAAAACCTTTGCTCTTGCTCTGCAGACGAGGAATACACCAACTGGTACAAAATATACTTCACTTGTGGAAAAGGAGCAAGAAAGTGTCTGCAGCAGCTTCTCTGCTTGCTGAAAACACAGAGAACAAACAGGGCTTGTGTCTTGAGAAAACAAACACAGCAACCGAAAACCATAGTGTTCTACATATCTCTTCCAAGGAAATTAAGCAGTTTAGGTCCTAACACCTTTGCTCTTGCTCTGCAGACGAGGAATACACCAACTGGTACAAAATATACGTCAGTAGTGGAGAAAGCAGATACGTGTCTTCAAGAGCTTCTCTGCTTGCTGCAAGCACAGAGAACAAACAGGATTTGTTTCTTGAGAAAACCGACACAGCAAGAGCAAAGCATAGTGTTCTACAGAGCTCTTCCATGGAAATCAAGCAATTTAGGTCCTAACACATTTGCTCTTGCTCTGCAGACGAGGAATACACCAACTGGTACAAAATATACTTCACTTGTGGAAAAGGGGCAAGAAAGTGTCTGCAGCAGCTTCTCTGCTTGCTGCAAACACAGACAACCAACAGGACTTGTGTCTTGAGAAAACCAACACAGCAACAGCAAAGCATAGTGTTCTACAGAGCTCTTCCATGGAAATCAAGCAATTTAGGTCCTAACACATTTGCTCTTGCTTTGCAGACGAGGAACACACCAACTGGTACAAAATATACGTCAGTAGTGGAGAAAGCAGGTACGTGTCTTCAAGAGCTTCTCTGCTTGCTGCAAACACAGACAACCAACAGGGCTTGTGTCTTGAGAAAACCAACACAGCAACAGCAAAGCATAGTGTTCTGCAGAGCTCTTCCATGGAAAACAAGCAATTTAGATCCTAAAACCTTTGCTCTTGCTCTGCAGACGAGGAATACACCAACTGGTACAAAATATACTTCACTTGTGGAAAAGGGGCAAGAAAGTGTCTGCAGCAGCTTCTCTGCTTGCTGCAAACACAGGGAACAAACAGGGCTTGTGTCTTGAGAAAACCAACACAGCAACAGCAAAGCATAGTGTTCTACAGAGCTCTTCCATGGAAAACAAGCAATTTAGATCCTAAAATTTTTGCTCTTGCTCTGCAGACGAGGAATACACCAACTGGTACAAAATATACTTCACTTGTGGAAAAAGGGCAAGAAAGTGTCTGCAGCAGCTTTTCTGCTCGCTGGAAACACATACAACCAACAAGGCTTGTGTCTTGAGAAAACCAACACAGTAACAGCAAAGCACAGTGTTCTACATATCTCTTCCAAGGAAATCAAGCAATTTAGGTCCTAAAACCTTTGCTCCTGCTCTCCAGACGAGGAATACACCAACTGGTACAAAATATACGTCAGTAGTGGAGAAAGCAGGTACGTGTCTTCAAGAGCTTCTCTGCTCGCTGCAAGTACAGAGAACAAACAGGGTTTGTTTCTTGAGAAAACCGACACAGCAACAGCAAAGCATAGTGTTCTACAGAGCTCTTCCATGGAAATCAAGCAATTTAGGTCCTAACATATTTGCTCTTGCTCTGCAGACGAGGAATACACCAACTGGTACAAAATATACTTCACTTGTGGAAAAGGGGCAAGAAAGTGTCTGCAGCAGCTTCTCTGCTTGCTGCAAACACAGACAACCAACAAGACTTGTGTCTTGAGAAAACCAACACAGCAACAGCAAAGCATAGTGTTCTACAGAGCTCTTCCATGGAAATCAAGCAATTTAGGTCCTAACACATTTGCTCTTGCTTTGCAGACGAGGAACACACCAACTGGTACAAAATATACGTCAGTAGTGGAGAAAGCAGGTACGTGTCTTCAAGAGCTTCTCTGCTTGCTGCAAACACAGACAACCAACAGGGCTTGTGTCTTGAGAAAACCAACACAGCAACAGCAAAGCATAGTGTTCTACAGAGCTCTTCCATGGAAAACAAGCAATTTAGATCCTAAAACCTTTGCTCTTGCTCTGCAGACGAGGAATACACCAACTGGTACAAAATATACTTCACTTGTGGAAAAAGGGCAAGAAAGTGTCTGCAGCAGCTTCTCTGCTTGCTGAAAACACAGGGAACAAACAGGGCTTGTGTCTTTAGAAAACCAACACAGCAACAGCAAAGCATAGTGTTCTTAATAGTTCTTCCATGGAAATCAAGCAATTTAGGTCCTAACACATTTGCTCTTGCTCTGCAGACGAGGAATACACCAACTGGTACAAAATATACTTCACTTGTGGAAAAGGGGCAAGAAAGTGTCTGCAGCAGCTTCTCTGCTTGCTGCAAACACAGACGACCAACAGGACTTGTGTCTTGAGAAAACCAACACAGCAACAGCAAAGCATAGTGTTCTACAGAGCCCTTCCATGGAAAACAAGCAATTTAGATCCTAACACATTTGCTCTTGCTCTGCAGACGAGGAATACACCAACTGGTACAAAATATACTTCACTTGTGGAAAAGGGGCAAGAAAGTGTCTGCAGCAGCTTCTCTGCTCGCTGGAAACTCAGACAACCAACAAGGCTTGTGTCTTGAGAAAACCAACACAGTAACAGCAAAGCACAGTGTTCTTAATAGCTCTTCCATGGAAAACAAGCAATTTAGATCCTAAAACCTTTGCTCTTGCTCTGCAGACGAGGAACACACCAACTGGTACAAAATATACTTCACTTGTGGAAAAGGGGCAAGAAAGTGTCTGCAGCAGCTTCTCTGCTTGCTGAAAACACAGGGAACAAACAGGGCTTGTGTCTTTAGAAAACCAAAACAGCAACAGCAAAGATAGTGTTCTTAATAGCTCTTCCAATGAAATCAAGCAATTTAAGTCCTAACACCTTTGATCTTGCTCTGCAGACGAGGAATACACCAACTGGTACAAAATATACTTCACTTGTGGAAAAGGGGCAAGAAAGTGTCTGCAGCAGCTTCTCTGCTTGCTGCAAACACAGGGAACAAACAGGGCTTGTGTCTTGAGAAAACCAACACAGCAACAGCAAAGCATAGTGTTCTTAATAGCTCTTCCATGGAAAACAAGCAATTTAGATCCTAAAACCTTTGCTCTTGCTCTGCAGACGAGGAATACACCAACTGGTACAAAATATACTTCACTTGTGGAAAAGGAGCAAGAAAGTGTCTGCAGCAGCTTCTCTGCTTGCTGAAAACACAGAGAACAAACAGGGCTTGTGTCTTGAGAAAACAAACACAGCAACCGAAAACCATAGTGTTCTACATATCTCTTCCAAGGAAATTAAGCAGTTTAGGTCCTAACACCTTTGCTCTTGCTCTGCAGACGAGGAATACACCAACTGGTACAAAATATACGTCAGAAGTGGAGAAAGCAGGTACGTGTCTTCAAGAGCTTCTCTGCTTGCTGCAAGCACAGAGAACAAACAGGATTTGTTTCTTGAGAAAACCGACACAGCAACAGCAAAGCATAGTGTTCTACAGAGCTCTTCCATGGAAATCAAGCAATTTAGGTCCTAACACATTTGCTCTTGCTCTGCAGACGAGGAATACACCAACTGGTACAAAATATACTTCACTTGTGGAAAAGGGGCAAGAAAGTGTCTGCAGCAGCTTCTCTGCTTGCTGCAAACACAGACAACCAACAGGACTTGTGTCTTGAGAAAACCAACACAGCAACAGCAAAGCATAGTGTTCTACATAGCTCTTCCATGGAAAACAAACAATTTAGATCATAAAACCTTTGCTCTTGCTCTGCAGACGAGGAATACACCAACTGGTACAAAATATACTTCACTTGTGGAAAAGGAGCAAGAAAGTGTCTGCAGCAGCTTCTCTGCTTGCTGAAAACACAGAGAACAAACAGGGCTTGTGTCTTGAGAAAACAAACACAGCAACCGAAAACCATAGTGTTCTACATATCTCTTCCAAGGAAATTAAGCAGTTTAGGTCCTAACACCTTTGCTCTTGCTCTGCAGACGAGGAATACACCAACTGGTACAAAATATACGTCAGTAGTGGAGAAAGCAGATACGTGTCTTCAAGAGCTTCTCTGCTTGCTGCAAGCACAGAGAACAAACAGGATTTGTTTCTTGAGAAAACCGACACAGCAACAGCAAAGCATAGTGTTCTACAGAGCTCTTCCATGGAAATCAAGCAATTTAGGTCCTAACACATTTGCTCTTGCTCTGCAGACGAGGAATACACCAACTGGTACAAAATATACTTCACTTGTGGAAAAGGGGCAAGAAAGTGTCTGCAGCAGCTTTTCTGCTCGCTGGAAACACAGACAACCAACAAGGCTTGTGTCTTGAGAAAACCAACACAGTAACAGCAAAGCACAGTGTTCTACATATCTCTTCCAAGGAAATCAAGCAATTTAGATCCTAAAACCTTTGCTCCTGCTCTCCAGACGAGGAATACACCAACTGGTACAAAATATACGTCAGTAGTGGAGAAAGCAGGTACGTGTCTTCAAGAGCTTCTCTGCTTGCTGCAAACACAGACAACCAACAGGGCTTGTGTCTTGAGAAAACCAACACAGCAACAGCAAAGCATAGTGTTCTGCAGAGCTCTTCCATGGAAAACAAGCAATTTAGATCCTAAAACCTTTGCTCTTGCTCTGCAGACGAGGAATACACCAACTGGTACAAAATATACTTCACTTGTGGAAAAGGGACAAGAAAGTGTCTGCAGCAGCTTCTCTGCTTGCTGCAAACACAGGGAACAAACAGGGCTTGTGTCTTGAGAAAACCAACACAGCAACAGCAAAGCATAGTGTTCTACAGAGCTCTTCCATGGAAAACAAGCAATTTAGATCCTAAAACCTTTGCTCTTGCTCTGCAGACGAGGAATACACCAACTGGTACAAAATATACTTCACTTGTGGAAAAAGGGCAAGAAAGTGTCTGCAGCAGCTTCTCTGCTTGCTGAAAACACAGGGAACAAACAGGGCTTGTGTCTTTAGAAAACCAACACAGCAACAGCAAAGCATAGTGTTCTTAATAGTTCTTCCATGGAAAACAAGCAATTTAGATCCTAAAATCTTTGCTCTTGCTCTGCAGACGAGGAATACACCAACTGGTACAAAATATACTTCACTAGTGGAAAAGGGGCAAGAAAGTGTCTGCAGCAGCTTCTCTGCTTGCTACAAACACAGGGAACAAACAGGGCTTGTGTCTTGAGAAAACCAACACAGCAACAGCAAAGCATAGTGTTCTTAATAGCTCTTCCATGGAAAACAAGCAATTTAGATCCTAAAACCTTTGCTCTTGCTCTGCAGACGAGGAATACACCAACTGGTACAAAATATACTTCACTTGTGGAAAAGGGGCAAGAAAGTGTCTGCAGCACCTTCTCTGCTTGCTGCAAACACAGACAACCAACAGGACTTGTGTCTTGAGAAAACCAACACAGCAACAGCAAAGCATAGTGTTCTACAGAGCTCTTCCATGGAAATCAAGCAATTTAGGTCCTAACACATTTGCTCTTGCTTTGCCGACGAGGAACACACCAACTGGTACAAAATATACGTCAGTAGTGGAGAAAGCAGGTACGTGTCTTCAAGAGCTTCTCTGCTTGCTGCAAACACAGACAACCAACAGGGCTTGTGCCTTGAGAAAACCAACACAGCAACAGCAAAGCATAGTGTTCTGCAGAGCTCTTCCATGGAAAACAAGCAATTTAGATCCTAAAACCTTTGCTCTTGCTCTGCAGACGAGGAATACACCAACTGGTACAAAATATACTTCTCTTGTGGAAAAGGGACAAGAAAGTGTCTGCAGCAGCTTCTCTGCTTGCTGCAAACACAGGGAACAAACAGGGCTTGTGTCTTGAGAAAACCAACACAGCAACAGCAAAGCATAGTGTTCTTAATAGCTCTTCCATGGAAAACAAGCAATTTAGATCCTAAAACCTTTGCTCTTGCTCTGCAGACGAGGAATACACCAACTGGTACAAAATATACTTCACTTGTGGAAAAAGGGCAAGAAAGTGTCTGCAGCAGCTTCTCTGCTTGCTGAAAACACAGGGAACAAACAGGGCTTGTGTCTTTAGAAAACCAACACAGCAACAGCAAAGCATAGTGTTCTTAATAGTTCTTCCATGGAAAACAAGCAATTTAGATCCTAAAATCTTTGCTCTTGCTCTGCAGACGAGGAATACACCAACTGGTACAAAATATACTTCACTTGTGGAAAAGGGGCAAGAAAGTGTCTGCAGCAGCTTCTCTGCTTGCTGCAAACACAGACAACCAACAGGACTTGTGTCTTGAGAAAACCAACACAGCAACAGCAAAGCATAGTGTTCTACAGAGCTCTTCCATGGAAATCAAGCAATTTAGGTCCTAACACATTTGCTCTTGCTTTGCAGACGAGGAACACACCAACTGGTACAAAATATACGTCAGTAGTGGAGAAAGCAGGTACGTGTCTTCAAGAGCTTCTCTGCTTGCTGCAAACACAGACAACCAACAGGGCTTGTGTCTTGAGAAAACCAACACAGCAACAGCAAAGCATAGTGTTCTACAGAGCTCTTCCATGGAAAACAAGCAATTTAGATCCTAAAACCTTTGCTCTTGCTCTGCAGACGAGGAATACACCAACTGGTACAAAATATACTTCACTTGTGGAAAAAGGGCAAGAAAGTGTCTGCAGCAGCTTCTCTGCTTGCTGAAAACACAGGGAACAAACAGGGCTTGTGTCTTTAGAAAACCAACACAGCAACAGCAAAGCATAGTGTTCTTAATAGTTCTTCCATGGAAATCAAGCAATTTAGGTCCTAACACATTTGCTCTTGCTCTGCAGACGAGGAATACACCAACTGGTACAAAATATACTTCACTTGTGGAAAAGGGGCAAGAAAGTGTCTGCAGCAGCTTCTCTGCTTGCTGCAAACACAGACAACCAACAGGGCTTGTGTCTTGAGAAAACCAACACAGCAACAGCAAAGCATAGTGTTCTGCAGAGCTCTTCCATGGAAAACAAGCAATTTAGATCCTAAAACCTTTGCTCTTGCTCTGCAGACGAGGAATACACCAACTGGTACAAAATATACTTCTCTTGTGGAAAAGGGACAAGAAAGTGTCTGCAGCAGCTTCTCTGCTTGCTGCAAACACAGGGAACAAACAGGGCTTGTGTCTTGAGAAAACCAACACAGCAACAGCAAAGCATAGTGTTCTGCAGAGCTCTTCCATGGAAAACAAGCAATTTAGATCCTAACACATTTGCTCTTGCTCTGCAGACGAGGAATACACCAACTGGTACAAAATATACTTCACTTGTGGAAAAAGGGCAAGAAAGTGTCTGCAGCAGCTTCTCTGCTTGCTGAAAACACAGGGAACAAACAGGGCTTGTGTCTTTAGAAAACCAACACAGCAACAGCAAAGCATAGTGTTCTTAATAGTTCTTCCATGGAAAACAAGCAATTTAGATCCTAAAATCTTTGCTCTTGCTCTGCAGACGAGGAATACACCAACTGGTACAAAATATACTTCACTAGTGGAAAAGGGGCAAGAAAGTGTCTGCAGCAGCTTCTCTGCTTGCTGCAAACACAGGGAACAAACAGGGCTTGTGTCTTGAGAAAACCAACACAGCAACAGCAAAGCATAGTGTTCTTAATAGCTCTTCCATGGAAAACAAGCAATTTAGATCCTAAAACCTTTGCTCTTGCTCTGCAGACGAGGAATACACCAACTGGTACAAAATATACTTCACTTGTGGAAAAGGGGCAAGAAAGTGTCTGCAGCAGCTTCTCTGCTTGCTGCAAACACAGACAACCAACAGGACTTGTGTCTTGAGAAAACCAACACAGCAACAGCAAAGCATAGTGTTCTACAGAGCTCTTCCATGGAAATCAAGCAATTTAGGTCCTAACACATTTGCTCTTGCTTTGCCGACGAGGAACACACCAACTGGTACAAAATATACGTCAGTAGTGGAGAAAGCAGGTACGTGTCTTCAAGAGCTTCTCTGCTTGCTGCAAACACAGACAACCAACAGGGCTTGTGCCTTGAGAAAACCAACACAGCAACAGCAAAGCATAGTGTTCTGCAGAGCTCTTCCATGGAAAACAAGCAATTTAGATCCTAAAACCTTTGCTCTTGCTCTGCAGACGAGGAATACACCAACTGGTACAAAATATACTTCTCTTGTGGAAAAGGGACAAGAAAGTGTCTGCAGCAGCTTCTCTGCTTGCTGCAAACACAGGGAACAAACAGGGCTTGTGTCTTGAGAAAACCAACACAGCAACAGCAAAGCATAGTGTTCTACATAGCTCTTCCATGGAAAACAAGCAATTTAGATCCTAAAACCTTTGCTCTTGCTCTGCAGACGAGGAATACACCAACTGGTACAAAATATACTTCACTTGTGGAAAAAGGGCAAGAAAGTGTCTGCAGCAGCTTCTCTGCTTGCTGAAAACACAGGGAACAAACAGGGCTTGTGTCTTTAGAAAACCAACACAGCAACAGCAAAGCATAGTGTTCTTAATAGTTCTTCCATGGAAAACAAGCAATTTAGATCCTAAAATCTTTGCTCTTGCTCTGCAGACGAGGAATACACCAACTGGTACAAAATATACTTCACTTGTGGAAAAGGGGCAAGAAAGTGTCTGCAGCAGCTTCTCTGCTTGCTGCAAACACAGACAACCAACAGGACTTGTGTCTTGAGAAAACCAACACAGCAACAGCAAAGCATAGTGTTCTACAGAGCTCTTCCATGGAAATCAAGCAATTTAGGTCCTAACACATTTGCTCTTGCTTTGCAGACGAGGAACACACCAACTGGTACAAAATATACGTCAGTAGTGGAGAAAGCAGGTACGTGTCTTCAAGAGCTTCTCTGCTTGCTGCAAACACAGACAACCAACAGGGCTTGTGTCTTGAGAAAACCAACACAGCAACAGCAAAGCATAGTGTTCTACAGAGCTCTTCCATGGAAAACAAGCAATTTAGATCCTAAAACCTTTGCTCTTGCTCTGCAGACGAGGAATACACCAACTGGTACAAAATATACTTCACTTGTGGAAAAAGGGCAAGAAAGTGTCTGCAGCAGCTTCTCTGCTTGCTGAAAACACAGGGAACAAACAGGGCTTGTGTCTTTAGAAAACCAACACAGCAACAGCAAAGCATAGTGTTCTTAATAGTTCTTCCATGGAAATCAAGCAATTTAGGTCCTAACACATTTGCTCTTGCTCTGCAGACGAGGAATACACCAACTGGTACAAAATATACTTCACTTGTGGAAAAGGGGCAAGAAAGTGTCTGCAGCAGCTTCTCTGCTTGCTGCAAACACAGACGACCAACAGGACTTGTGTCTTGAGAAAACCAACACAGCAACAGCAAAGCATAGTGTTCTACAGAGCCCTTCCATGGAAAACAAGCAATTTAGATCCTTAAACCTTTGCTCTTGCTCTGCAGACGAGGAATACACCAACTGGTACAAAATATACTTCACTAGTGGAAAAGGGGCAAGAAAGTGTCTGCAGCAGCTTTTCTGCTCGCTGGAAACTCAGACAACCAACAAGGCTTGTGTCTTGAGAAAACCAACACAGTAACAGCAAAGCACAGTGTTCTTAATAGCTCTTCCATGGAAAACAAGCAATTTAGATCCTAAAACATTTGCTCTTGCTCTGCAGACGAGGAACACACCAACTGGTACAAAATATACTTCACTTGTGGAAAAGGGGCAAGAAAGTGTCTGCAGCAGCTTCTCTGCTTGCTGAAAACACAGGGAACAAACAGGGCTTGTGTCTTTAGAAAACCAACACAGCAACAGCAAAGCATAGTGTTCTTAATAGCTCTTCCAATGAAATCAAGCAATTTAAGTCCTAACACCTTTGATCTTGCTCTGCAGACGAGGAATACACCAACTGGTACAAAATATACTTCACTTGTGGAAAAGGGGCAAGAAAGTGTCTGCAGCAGCTTCTCTGCTTGCTGCAAACACAGGGAACAAACAGGGCTTGTGTCTTGAGAAAACCAACACAGCAACAGCAAAGCATAGTGTTCTTAATAGCTCTTCCATGGAAAACAAGCAATTTAGATCCTAAAACCTTTGCTCTTGCTCTGCAGACGAGGAATACACCAACTGGTACAAAATATACTTCACTTGTGGAAAAGGAGCAAGAAAATGTCTGCAGCAGCTTCTCTGCTTGCTGAAAACACAGGGAACAAACAGGGCTTGTGTCTTGAGAAAACAAACACAGCAACCGAAAACCATAGTGTTCTACATATCTCTTCCAAGGAAATTAAGCAGTTTAGGTCCTAACACCTTTGCTCTTGCTCTGCAGACGAGGAATACACCAACTGGTACAAAATATACGTCAGAAGTGGAGAAAGCAGGTACGTGTCTTCAAGAGCTTCTCTGCTTGCTGCAAGCACAGAGAACAAACAGGATTTGTTTCTTGAGAAAACCGACACAGCAACAGCAAAGCATAGTGTTCTACAGAGCTCTTCCATGGAAATCAAGCAATTTAGGTCCTAACACATTTGCTCTTGCTCTGCAGACGAGGAATACACCAACTGGTACAAAATATACTTCACTTGTGGAAAAGGGGCAAGAAAGTGTCTGCAGCAGCTTCTCTGCTTGCTGCAAACACAGACAACCAACAGGACTTGTGTCTTGAGAAAACCAACACAGCAACAGCAAAGCATAGTGTTCTACATAGCTCTTCCATGGAAAACAAACAATTTAGATCCTAAAACCTTTGCTCTTGCTCTGCAGACGAGGAATACACCAACTGGTACAAAATATACTTCACTTGTGGAAAAGGAGCAAGAAAGTGTCTGCAGCAGCTTCTCTGCTTGCTGAAAACACAGAGAACAAACAGGGCTTGTGTCTTGAGAAAACAAACACAGCAACCGAAAACCATAGTGTTCTACATATCTCTTCCAAGGAAATTAAGCAGTTTAGGTCCTAACACCTTTGCTCTTGCTCTGCAGACGAGGAATACACCAACTGGTACAAAATATACGTCAGTAGTGGAGAAAGCAGATACGTGTCTTCAAGAGCTTCTCTGCTTGCTGCAAGCACAGAGAACAAACAGGATTTGTTTCTTGAGAAAACCGACACAGCAACAGCAAAGCATAGTGTTCTACAGAGCTCTTCCATGGAAATCAAGCAATTTAGGTCCTAACACATTTGCTCTTGCTCTGCAGACGAGGAATACACCAACTGGTACAAAATATACTTCACTTGTGGAAAAGGGGCAAGAAAGTGTCTGCAGCAGCTTCTCTGCTTGCTGCAAACACAGACAACCAACAGGACTTGTGTCTTGAGAAAACCAACACAGCAACAGCAAAGCATAGTGTTCTACAGAGCTCTTCCATGGAAATCAAGCAATTTAGGTCCTAACACATTTGCTCTTGCTTTGCAGACGAGGAACACACCAACTGGTACAAAATATACGTCAGTAGTAGAGAAAGCAGGTACGTGTCTCCAAGAGCTTCTCTGCTTGCTGCAAACACAGACAACCAACAGGGCTTGTGTCTTGAGAAAACCAACTCAGCAACAGCAAAGCATAGTGTTCTGCAGAGCTCTTCCATGGAAAACAAGCAATTTAGATCCTAAAACCTTTGCTCTTGCTCTGCAGACGAGGAATACACCAACTGGTACAAAATATACTTCACTTGTGGAAAAAGGGCAAGAAAGTGTCTGCAGCAGCTTTTCTGCTCGCTGGAAACACAGACAACCAACAAGGCTTGTGTCTTGAGAAAACCAACACAGTAACAGCAAAGCACAGTGTTCTACATATCTCTTCCAAGGAAATCAAGCAATTTAGATCCTAAAACCTTTGCTCCTGCTCTCCAGACGAGGAATACACCAACTGGTACAAAATATACGTCAGTAGTGGAGAAAGCAGGTACGTGTCTTCAAGAGCTTCTCTGCTCGCTGCAAGTACAGAGAACAAACAGGGTTTGTTTCTTGAGAAAACCGACTCAGCAACAGCAAAGCATAGTGTTCTACAGAGCTCTTCCATGGAAATCAAGCAATTTAGGTCCTAACATATTTGCTCTTGCTCTGCAGACGAGGAATACACCAACTGGTACAAAATATACTTCACTTGTGGAAAAGGGGCAAGAAAGTGTCTGCAGCAGCTTCTCTGCTTGCTGCAAACACAGACAACCAACAGGACTTGTGTCTTGAGAAAACCAACACAGCAACAGCAAAGCATAGTGTTCTACAGAGCTCTTCCATGGAAAACAAGCAATTTAGATCCTAAAACCTTTGCTCTTGCTCTGCAGACGAGGAATACACCAACTGGTACAAAATATACTTCACTTGTGGAAAAAGGGCAAGAAAGTGTCTGCAGCAGCTTCTCTGCTTGCTGAAAACACAGGGAACAAACAGGGCTTGTGTCTTTAGAAAACCAACACAGCAACAGCAAAGCATAGTGTTCTTAATAGTTCTTCCATGGAAATCAAGCAATTTAGGTCCTAACACATTTGCTCTTGCTCTGCAGACGAGGAATACACCAACTGGTACAAAATATACTTCACTTGTGGAAAAGGGGCAAGAAAGTGTCTGCAGCAGCTTCTCTGCTTGCTGCAAACACAGACGACCAACAGGACTTGTGTCTTGAGAAAACCAACACAGCAACAGCAAAGCATAGTGTTCTACAGAGCCCTTCCATGGAAAACAAGCAATTTAGATCCTAAAACCTTTGCTCTTGCTCTGCAGACGAGGAATACACCAACTGGTACAAAATATACTTCACTAGTGGAAAAGGGGCAAGAAAGTGTCTGCAGCAGCTTTTCTGCTCGCTGGAAACTCAGACAACCAACAAGGCTTGTGTCTTGAGAAAACCAACACAGTAACAGCAAAGCACAGTGTTCTTAATAGCTCTTCCATGGAAAACAAGCAATTTAGATCCTAAAACCTTTGCTCTTGCTCTGCAGACGAGGAACACACCAACTGGTACAAAATATACTTCACTTGTGGAAAAGGGGCAAGAAAGTGTCTGCAGCAGCTTCTCTGCTTGCTGAAAACACAGGGAACAAACAGGGCTTGTGTCTTTAGAAAACCAACACAGCAACAGCAAAGCATAGTGTTCTTAATAGCTCTTCCAATGAAATCAAGCAATTTAAGTCCTAACACCTTTGATCTTGCTCTGCAGACGAGGAATACACCAACTGGTACAAAATATACTTCACTTGTGGAAAAGGGGCAAGAAAGTGTCTGCAGCAGCTTCTCTGCTTGCTGCAAACACAGGGAACAAACAGGGCTTGTGTCTTGAGAAAACCAACACAGCAACAGCAAAGCATAGTGTTCTTAATAGCTCTTCCATGGAAAACAAGCAATTTAGATCCTAAAACCTTTGCTCTTGCTCTGCAGACGAGGAATACACCAACTGGTACAAAATATACTTCACTTGTGGAAAAGGAGCAAGAAAGTGTCTGCAGCAGCTTCTCTGCTTGCTGAAAACACAGAGAACAAACAGGGCTTGTGTCTTGAGAAAACAAACACAGCAACCGAAAACCATAGTGTTCTACATATCTCTTCCAAGGAAATTAAGCAGTTTAGGTCCTAACACCTTTGCTCTTGCTCTGCAGACGAGGAATACACCAACTGGTACAAAATATACGTCAGAAGTGGAGAAAGCAGGTACGTGTCTTCAAGAGCTTCTCTGCTTGCTGCAAGCACAGAGAACAAACAGGATTTGTTTCTTGAGAAAACCGACACAGCAACAGCAAAGCATAGTGTTCTACAGAGCTCTTCCATGGAAATCAAGCAATTTAGGTCCTAACACATTTGCTCTTGCTCTGCAGACGAGGAATACACCAACTGGTACAAAATATACTTCACTTGTGGAAAAGGGGCAAGAAAGTGTCTGCAGCAGCTTCTCTGCTTGCTGCAAACACAGACAACCAACAGGACTTGTGTCTTGAGAAAACCAACACAGCAACAGCAAAGCATAGTGTTCTACATAGCTCTTCCATGGAAAACAAACAATTTAGATCCTAAAACCTTTGCTCTTGCTCTGCAGACGAGGAATACACCAACTGGTACAAAATATACTTCACTTGTGGAAAAGGAGCAAGAAAGTGTCTGCAGCAGCTTCTCTGCTTGCTGAAAACA